>NC_142679.1:7487638-7715138 GCF_964200805.1 Pocillopora damicornis | reverse complement strand
GGTTGATATTGTATTGATACTGTAGGGAGAAATTATGTCTTGGTCACTTAAGGGAGTTAAAGGGATAACACCTGAATCAAACATTAAGGTCATAGGAATAGAAGAGAGGATTACAAACTTTAGAAGCTCTTGATTGTTAGACAAATTATCCTTGTAAGTATCATGGGAAATACACAGAGAACAGTATAGAGAACTTTCATACCAATGCTAGGGTGTATATGGTTGACTTAAGAAACTCTATGCAATGTTTGAATCATAATACATAATTACTCTACAGTGACTCTGGAAAGCTGCTTAACAAAGTCCAAAGAGCTTCCTCTTTACAAATGTCAGCAGCACCCAGTGACTTGCAACAGTGCATAACTTAAATGGGCAACACTACCTTTGAGTTTCACAGATTGATTGATCAGTTTCATAATTTTACATCTAACTCTAAGCAAAAATTTCTATGTGATCAACAACTCTAAACCAAACTCTGATGGTGACGTCTGTCTAAGATGTTGAAATTGTAATACACCACAAAAATCATTCTTGAAACCTTCTCTGTTGCTATGAAACTTAACAGCTGACTAATACTGACTGATTTCTATGGTATCAGAGACTCATCCTTAAATAAAATCATACAGTCTTTAGTAAATACCAGAGTACATTTCATTTCATTTTACCTGGATGACAATAATAGCAACAGCAATGGCGCCCACATATTTCAACTTGCTTTTGAGCAAGTCCTCCAGCTTCGTCTTGCAACCCTGTGATGACAATACAACAGGCCCAGCATATCTCACAATCTTTGACAGCATTTAAATAATTAGTCAAATCAATGTCTGTTTAATTGGTTAAACAGATCAGTGTTGCACGACTTGATGAGTGGCATGCTTGACTCTCCACCCAAAGGTTTGCACATGAGCCCCCCCAACTGGGCATCATTATCCTGGTTACCCCTCTGATGAGTGATGTTGCATTTATGAGTGAGTGATGGTCTAACATCCAATTCAGGGGGGCACCAAGTTCCTGCTCACTTATGCAGTGGCAACAAGAACAATGTTGCCCAAACACTGCAGGCTACAAGGCTTGTTATTATCATTACTAGCAGACTTTAAATAAGTGCGTGAAAGTCACATGCTCACCCCTTGATACCAAAGGGAAATATCCTTTTTGGTTCCACAATCTTTAACAACTTCTTTGCAGCAACTGTCTGGAACTCTGTTGGTCTTCCCTCCAAACTTTGACTGGTACCAGTCTGTGTAGTTATACCAGCCACAACACTTCTCCTATAGAAACAACAAGGAAAAAAGAATTCATTGCAAAATGTTTACATTGAAAGGAAAGCTTAAGGATTAGGGACAAAAATTTCCATTTAATGTTGCATTATGAGTATTCTGGGATTACTCTGATTTCGTTTTACTTCAGGAAAACTCATATTATCAACAACTGATAGACAACACCAAAACCAGAGTGAAGTGGTCACTCTTTTCCTTTCACTATCTGAGATTTTGTAGCTCACTTTGAATTGTTAATATATGGGCTCCTTGAAAAAGGTACCTAACAGCTTAGTCTGATTCACTGTTAAGGCAATTTCATTAGAGTTATTATTTCAACTCAAAATGCATCTTAATATAAAAAAAAATTAGTCTACCTGCAAGCCTAGAGGCCCACAGATTAGAGCCAGTTTGAGAAACATTGAGCTGACAGAAGCATTGTCACCCCCCCCCTTTTTTTTATTCCCCCCTTTTTTTATTGGATGAAATGCTTTTCAAGTAGAAAGTGCAACCCAGCATTTCATCAGGTTTCCCTAAGGGCTGACTGGGGGGGGGAGGGGGGATGGGAACCCATCCATACTCCCGGGTGGAGAGAGGCACTGTACAAGAAAAGTGCCATCCCCATCCTGAGCAAGGTCTTCTGAATACTCTGAATTTATAGTTCAGATTTCCAAATTTTGACCAGAGATATGCACAAAAACACACGCCAGATGTTGAATACTATAGTGGCATTCAGGTGAAAATGACAATGGCCACAAAGAGTCCTCTAAGATATCTTGTTAGATTCTTTGAATACATTTTACAAACAATGCCAAAATGAAAATTGCAATGACCACAAAGGGCCCTCTATGAGATCTTGTTAGATTCTTCAAAATGATTTCTTCAAAAGATATGCCCCAGAAATGCCGAAATTAACCCTTTCTGGTAGGTCAAATAATTAAGCAGATTTGTGGGTACAAACTCCTCCTTTTTACAAAGAACCTGGGTTCATTCATGGGTTTCTCTTTTTAAGAATCATGATCTGGATAAAGGAAGATACAAATCAAATTACATGTAGCTTAAAACCATTCAGACCAAAATTCATTTCACTACCATGCAGACAACTTTTTATAATAAACAAAAAGAACAGCACTACCAAATTCACGTAAATTACTAGCCTTTTCCTGCAGTGTATCAATTCCCTTGGTAGCTCCTTCACTTCCACCTTCATTGTAATGCTGTTGGAGTTCCGCCAAAAAATCTTCGTCTAGACTGTTCTCAACCTAGGAAAAAGTTTTTTTTTTAATGAAATGAAAATGAAACAAAGCTCATTTACTGCCTGTAAAACACAATGTTTCTTGGGTAAAACACACCTTGTCACGATTCTTATATCCCAATACTCCTGCAGCAATCTCCAAGGACAGGATCACAAGAAGGAGAATAAAGAACTGCAAGGGAAAATTTTTTTTAATATTTGTCAAACTAATGCAGTTTTGATTTTATCACCATCATTGTCATTATCACTGTATCATCATTGACCCTCTCACCACTTCTATTATTACCACAACCACGCCCACGATATCAATAAAACAAACATCAATAAATCCCAATATCTAGGTCCACAAACATCTACTTTTTTGGACAGCCTAACAAAAACATATCATAGCAATAATTTAAAGGCTACAAGTTAGCTTTTAATCATCAAATTCATTCACTGATTCCTGTTTGGATCAAAATTGAAGTTTTGTTTGTTTCTGGAGGGAGGAAAATCTAAGGAGCTTTATTCAAAGCCACTGGACAAGAAGTAAATTAAATCAAATTGAGACCACATGCAACCAAGTAACATCAAGCTTTGGACCACAGAGGTGCAAGGCAAGTGTGTTTCTCTCTATACCACCCCTGTTCCTTGCCTACCCTACAATTTCCTAAATAAAACACAGTCACCTCAAAGAAAATTGATCTCCCGCTCACAAACATTTATATCAACTTTCTATTTCACCTTTGATGTTGTAACCCAACATCATCGACAAAATATCATCAGGTCATAACAGATGACCATCCCCACAAAAGACAGTCAATTTAAAAGAAATGAAAAAAAAATATAATTCTGATCAAAACAAAAGGGAATACAATGGTGCAGCCTTATACAAATCCAAAAACATAAGATGGTAATTACTGTTTATTCAAAGTTTCTTTACAACATAATTCTGCAGCATCTGAACTAGGAACTTTGGAAAGTTGTAGCTAGTAATAATTGGGCTTTGCCTGTATTTATACTATTAATTGATTTATAATTTTGTGGTGTGGGAATTTACTTGCTAATCACTTACAATGACCAGCATGCAGCGGTTCTCTTTCCAGGCTCCACAGCACCCAAGGAATGCCACAATTGCAATGAGTGCACCTGCCGCAATCAAAACCCTAGGTCCAGTTGCATAAGGCACTGCCTTGGTCAATGTCACATAGTCGCCAGAGTCAACCAGAACCCAAGCTCCAATGCCAACAAGCACACAGCCAAAAATCTGTGAGGGGATAAAGTAAACAATTTTATAAACATCTTTTCACTGCTTTATGAGATCTAGAGGACATACACTTTACATTATAGAAAGCATCAAAGGTCTGAGTTTGACCATCTAACTTCCTCAAGTGATTAACAAGTAACTTCTCCCTATACATACATTACCTGTACATTATTCAGCAAACAGGTTATATATGAGAATACTCAAAACATAAAAGATAGAAGTTGTTATCTTGATCTGACATCAAATTCTTTTCACTAGTTTACAACAAAGTGTGTAGTAGCTCAGGGGAGAATTAACAATCAGGTCTTGGGAGTTGAAGGGTATGTTAATTTTCTAAAATGGCTGTGGGTTTTTGTCAGTTCTCTAGTTCAATCACATGAACCTCTATGGATGTTTGGTTTTCAGGATATACTAGTCTCATAATCTGCATATCTAAAATTGAAAATTTGTTTCCAGGTTTTAGCAATTTTCCTAATTAAGTCCCAATGTCCTCTCTACAGGTATACTTATCATAACTCTTTCAGAGACTTAATTTGAAAATGTTTTTTAAGCTATAAGAGAAAAGCACAAAATAAAGTCACAAGAAGATGAGTAAAAATACCAATTGAGAGAAATAATCATTATAATTAAAGTGAGCCCATAGAAGAAATAAACACAAACTGAAATAAAAAATTCTTTGAAAACTTGGTGTTAGATTCCTCACAGTGCTCACTACAGGCTCCAACTCAAACACCATACACTCAGGTGAAACACTCAAACACCATACACTCAGGTGAAACACTCAAACACCATACACCCCGGTGAAACAACATTAATGATCCAATCAAATTTTGCCGATTTTAAGACAACAATAGCTTTATACTCACAAAGAAGATGAAATTGAAAAAGACAACCAAAAATTTGAGGATTTTAGCACCTCCTTCTACGCCCATGTTCTTGTTTGTTTCTGAAATAAAGAAAATCAGTCAGAAACCTGTGCAGAATTCACATTTATAACTATTTATATAGAGAAAATATTTGACTGCTTGTTGCCACTCACAAATCAATATTGTTCACACCCTAACTAGAAAACTCTAAGTAACCATTTCTCAAAGTGATATTGAAGTCTAAATAAGGCAATGTTGTCTGTATATTTTGTTGGTTAGCAACCCCACCCAAGCTCTAGAAACAACTTTCACCCACAAAAAATGTTTCCTTAATTTATTTCCATTTTTTTCTCAGCCCTTCACTTGTAGGATTCATTAAAGGATATTTTCTCACCAAAATTCATGTACTAACAAGCTGAAAATTGATAAAAATATAACTCTGTTAGTTCTGATTTAAAACCAATATTCTTGGGAAAATATGCAACTATTATCAATGTTTGATAGTCAGTGAAGAGCATTAAACAGTCACAGAAAAATGAAACATATATTACATAGCTCTTGTCTTTCTGAAGAAAAGCAGTTTAACTGCTACTTCCCAGACTTAAAGCCAAAACAATAATTTGTCTTACACAAAACATTTAAGGGGGTATATGCACACAACAAACTAATCACAGTTAGGTTGTTGAGTGATGTTAGCTAGTAAACTAGATTGACAAGTGAAGTGCTGAAAGCACAAAACAGAATGACAAAAAACCACTTTTACATGATTTGGGCGATCATTTGTGCGAAAAATTTGACAGTGATTACAAGATGGAGGCGTAGCCGAGAGCAACTCTAGCTTTGTGAGTGCTCTCAAACTTCCCAAGTGCTTCCTATCTTGATGAACACACAGCTGACATATGAACCAATTGTTTTATAACATTTTCAACCCGATGGAAAATTTTTTTCTCGAGGAATGTTTGCTGACGTCATGAGCATGCACAATAGGAATATGAAGCACGCCTGCGCAATTGAATTTGATTAGACAAATTTACTAGCTATGTTATAAAAGAAAATGATATGTATGTCGCCAAGCTAAAACATTTGTAGTCTATTGCATATTATTTTGTTTACAAAATTCAATTCATTCCAATTCAGTTGATTAAGACGGTCAATATCTGCAAAAACAACACAGATAAACATTCCATGTGCATTTGAATTTGCCAGAATTTTCCTCACCGCACTTGTTCTTGACGACAGACATAGGAAACTAGTTTTAAACATACAGTAATCACATCCATCCCTATATTTTCGAGTTTAGTTATTTTTTAATCAAAGTTGAGATCTCTGTTTTTTCTGCGGTTGTAAAGCCGTTAATTCGACCTGTTTATGAGCCCATCGACGGAAATAGGACTTTAGCAATACACAAGATATTAACGCGTACTAGTAATTAGCATACCACAGACAAGAAGTCTAGTAAATTTCTTTAATCTTACCGAGTACCCTGGTTGTTATAATCTAAAATTGTTAGTTTTCTCTTACCGAGATAAAAAAAAAAAAAGTTAGAATTTGAGTGTCCATTCGTAGTATATTAATCTAGTAATCTTTTGGCGACAGACAATGTACATGACGGGTCAGTTAATTTCAGTGATTGTTGACAACCTGAAGAAGGAAGAGGCAGCGTAGGTGTGACTCACAAAAAGTCGGTTACACAAAACTGTCTCTATCGCAATATTTTTAGAAAAAACAGAAAGAAGACAAAACAACAAAAGCATTCTCCGCGCATTAGCCAGCTTTAAAAAAGAAGAACAGCGACAACTATTAACGACAGCTGTAATCCATACTTATGCAGTTGATATAAAGACGAAACTAAACTTAATATATGTTTGCAAGGGAGCGCTCAGAATCGTTTCTCGACTACATCATCTTTTAACTTGACATCCTCGGATCTTAACACTAATATCTCTCTCCAAATGAAGTGAGTAAATACTCGTGCATTTCCCCGTCTGCTGAAGTCGAAGTCCATAGCTGATCTCAAATTTAATCCATCATGCTTAATTAGAGACAAACCTTTCACACCTGCAAACGCGCGCTACAGCATAGAGTCAATTATTTACCCATTGGTTTAGGGCTCAGAACTGTACCATGCCTTTGAGAAACTACACAACAAACTCAAAACAAGTAAAAATCAAAGGCTTACCTATTTCTACTGACAACGAAAAGCATAGACAGTTGATGTCAACAGGCGTACGACAACCCATGGATGTTGTTCCACAATTTAGCTTAGAACGACGTTTCTCATTGGCTTCTGCAAATCAGATGACCCGGATAATGAAATGCATGAGTGTGAAAGCGAGGGGATAAGGAAGGGAAGGGATGGACAGGCAAATGCTTGTCTAGTATACGTGAAACAGGAAGATCCTCACGAGTTAAGCTTAAACAGATGATGACAATCAGGTGAGTTTCATCATATATTTGTTCCAGGGGTTGAAATCCTGAACAAAGTTCCAAAGGTTGGGATGATCTTGAAAAAAATCGCCTACTGTTCTGGTTAGTAGCTAAAATCACCCATGGCCCCAGCTTTATCTGTTTGGGCCCATGGCTCCCCCCAGTACCAGTGATTCATCGACATCGGTGACGTTAATTGTGAAACACTTCAGACTATAATAAGAGGTGCACCCTGCTCACCCAAGTGTGAGCGTGGGCGAAGTCACGAAACAAACTACATATTTCTTCACTCTATTACTTTCTTCAACAGGCCATTTTCCGTCGTCTAAAAATATTCCTCAAATTAAGCATGCTGAATTTCTCCGTTGCACAAAAAATTAAATATTTCTTCCATTCGTAATCTCCCGCGGGTTAAATCCCGCTGTCCGCCCACAACACTCGTCCCCAGTATTCTTTGCGCCATTTTTAGCGCTGGCTTATCGCTGGCGCAGGATATTTCTTCACCTCGTGGTTCGCAAAGGTTACTTTGCAAAAACCGGGCGAAAATTTCTTCACAAAAATCTAAACTTTTCGAAGGTAAGCCTTTATAGTAGCTGCAACATTTACTTTAACAACGTGTCAGTCTAAAACCGAAAAATTCCGCTCAAAGAAGCTCTTTTTTCGAAAAATAACATGGCAGCTCTCAAAGCAAGAGGTAGATCTGCTTAGCACTCATACATAACAAATTGGTGAAGTCTTGATTTATAATTTGCACTTTTCTTTTTTTGAAAGATGGAACCTGCTATCTTAATTGAATTTATGTTTTTTGCTTGTGTTAAGTTCACGACTATAAATTCAAGTCACTACCATCTAGTTGTATCTTACATTTATACATAATGCACGCACGCTGATACGTACAGTACAGAGACTTACATTCTATCCGAGTTGATGAAAATTTTTTGTCATTAGCACTCAAATAAGGTAGGGTTTATTTGCTATAAAATTATGTGTAGTAAAGCAGTTTGTTTGTTTTTGTATTGTGCAGTGATATACATTGTAGACGATTAGCCAGGAGGAACACAACTTTGTCATTTCTTATATAAAAATTTGATGATTGTCGCGTGGTCCTGTTAGGTTATATAAGCTCAGCCCGGCTCTTCATGAGTGGACGAAGAAGATTTGAGTAAACAATGAATTATGAATCTGAACTTTAATCAATAAATAATTTTGCATGTCAGTTCCTCAAACCATCTACCATATGTGATTTTCTTTGAAAGTTATATTAGAGGACTTGATTAAACAAGAAGCTTATATCATAGCAACTGCAGGAAACTGATTGGCTAACTGTCTGTTTGATGTTTAATCAAGTGATTGGTTGATTGCCTGATTGGTGGGCTGGTCCGTTAATTGAATGACTCATTGATTAATTGAATGATTGATTGTTGATTGACAGTCCCATAATGTCTGATCCTGCTCAAGAAGATCTGTCTGGCAGTGAAGGAGATCAGATGGGCAGTTCTCCTCCAAGTAAGTAAATATTAGTTTGAGTATAACACCTATCATAAAAAATTCAAGGTGCAAGACTTAGTTTGGGCCATGCTGTAAGGTTACTGTCAGCCACAAATGTATTGGTTGGTTTTCACTTACGAAAGGGTCACAGTCACATTCTCAGTCATGATAGTAAAGAAGCAAGTACTGATACAATCAAGTAAAAATCAAACCAGTGGAATCAGGAGAAAAATGTTGATTCTGCTAGGATACATGAGATTTGCAAAAATTTCACCTACGATCCGGTGAAAACAGCAGGATTTTTATTGGAAGCTGGGTCCCGGGTACCGGCACCCATCTACTTTGAACAGAGTACCTGGCTACTCAAAGTACAAAATTCAAAAAGAAAATCGTCAAGAAAAAAATTATTAACCTCACTAAATATTAACTCTTCCCTGTAAGATTAAAACCATTTTTCAGCACAAATTTACCAATAACTTGTCATCAGATTGTGGAAATAAAATTTACTTTGACGTGAAGGTGCTGCGCGACAGTTGCGTTCTTCCGGAAGTGCTTGATTAGCTATTACATAACTCTTGCACGTCACATGCAACACGTTTAAAAGCAAGTGTGTTCTGTGGAGTCAGTGTGGCAAGCAAATGAAAAACTCAAGACGTGAAAATTCGCTTCGGCCTGTGCTGACACTGAAAATTTGTCAGTTTCACTCTTTATCAGTTTATAAGTTTAAGATAGCTTGTGACAGTAGTTAGCTTGTACTGCGTATCAATAAGCCAACATTTTGTTAGCTTTCAAAGCTTAAATATTCCAAGCAAGTGAAAGAAACTTGAAAGAAACTTTTTTCTGATTTAATTTTCTTTAAGATTAAGCCAAGAAATGCAATAAAAAACATATCAAAAATTTCAAACATAAAAAATCTGCTTTGGCTTGTACTGACGCTGTTACACTCTTTATCAGTTTACAAGTTTAAGTTAGCTTGTTACTGTAAGAAAAAAGGAGGCTCTGAGAACAAAAGCAGTGTTTTAATGCAGCTCTAGCTGTATAGTGAAATAAACAAATTTTCCCAGAGTATCATTCTTTTTTACTATAATTGGAATAAGTAAGCAAGATTTCTTTTCCAGATTGCAGGAAAATATGCTTCCGGGAGACTTACATTTTAAAAATTTCCCAGGGGAGCTTGTCCTCAGACCCCCCCAGAGGTTCGGGCTGTTGACCCTCAATTTTACAGGTTACCTGCCTACTCACAAGGCAGTGCCCTTCTACTTCAAAAGCTAATGAAAACCCTGAAACTGGATTGCTGGAGTTGGAAGTGGAAGGTGGAGAATAAATCGGTCAAAACGCCTGAAAACTGGTTTTTGATTGATTGGTGGTTCCATTTCTGCCTACAGCACTAACAGTTTAGTTTTCACTAGATCACAGTCATGAGCAGGTCGGAAGAAAATCTAACTGTTCTTCTGACTCCAATTCTGTGGAGCTCATTACTGGGATTATTGATCCTCACCAGTTTTGAAGTGCTGTTATAGCTCTAACTTTGCTAGTGAAAACTGGCCTTGAATGGGCATTAGTCAATTGTCCAGGAAACAATGGGGTGGGGGGGTGAATGTAATAGCTTCCCATGCAGAAGGAGGAGAAATTTCCCAAGTTACTTTGCTCTGTACACCTTAACATTAGTATGCATATTCTCCATACTCTTCTCTATACATTTCTGAAGGTCCTGAGAAGGAGAATTTCGTGAACAATCATGAGCTTCTTTAGTTGTTGATGATTCCCTTTATTCCGATATGATTTAGTAGTAATATTGTAAGGAGGAATAAGATGCTGGCCATTCTTAGGAGTTAAAGGGGTGAATGCTTCAGACACCAGCTACAAGCTTTTGTAGTTATACAAGTCTGTCTCGTGCAGTTGTAACCTATTTTATATACCATTATTTTAGGTAATTAAATCACTTTGGTGGGCCATTTCTTTTTATTTTAGATGACACTGCTCTTCAACTTATGCAAAATCCTCGACTTCTTGCAGCACTGCAGGTTTGTGTTAAGGAACAAAATCACCATTAAATGAAAATTTTGGCCTTTTTTCCCATATTACCAGGATGTATGGAATACATACATGTGACTGTAGTTCACTGTAGGACAGGCCAGAAACAAGGAAGGAAAGCAGAGTAATGATATGACAGTATTAAAAAATCCAAACGCTCATTTGTTTATATTCTTTAGGCTTGACTTTTAAGCTGCCAACTTTGAAGGCTACTTGAATAGCCTGGTTTTTGTGGTATTCGTTTTGCTGGGCTGGTTGTAAGATAATGGTGAAGGGTGTATTTTTAAACCTTGAAAATAAAATGAAAGTGGAATATATCATGCTTGGTTAGTTCATGTTGTAGAGCAGGAGGTCCACAGTTCAACCCTTAACTGGACCAACTTTCAGGGTCTTAATATAGGTGCAGAGAATGTGCTATCTTTGCTTTGACATCATAAAAATGTCTAGACATTCTTGTCTTTTTTTATTTAGGGACAATGAATGGTAGGCCTCATCCCCTGTATCTTCTCAGTGCTGGTTAGCAGGGGACTGATAAAAACCTACGCCCTCCTTGAAAGGAGTAGAGAGCATTACTCCCTGTGTTGTGGTCTGGTGTTGTTCAACTAGCTTTGAAGCTGAAATGGGCCAGCCTGTCTAAATATCCCGAATAAATAAATAATAAATCCTGTAATGCATGCTTTAACTCAGTATTTATTGGGAGATTTTGCTTAGGGTTAGGGTTAGGCTCAGGCATGTATCATGTTAAACCATGAAATAAGGGGTTACAGTTTTGGAAAGAGCGAGGTTTTTATGACAGATGGTAGAGCTTTCACTTTAATGAAGTAAAAACTATGTTCAGCGTATGTAAAGAAAAAAAAATGACAAGGACATTTTGTTTTTGTTTGTTCGTTTTGTTTACCAGGGGGGCCTTAGCCGAATAGTTGGAACCCAGTCTGGATATATTCAAAGGTATTTCTATGTCAATCATTATATTATGTTTAGATTACTACCAAGACAATAACATTTTACTTTGAAACAAAAAAATTTTTTAAATCAAACCTTGTAAGGGTTCTGAAAAATTCTGTTTTCAACCCTTTTACTCTAGTGTCAGTATTCATGTTCTCTACACTTCCCTTCGTACATTTCTTTTGATACTGACATGGGGAATTTGTTTAGAAATCAAAGGGGTTAGGTTGATGATCATTTCTTTTATTCTTATGATCTTATTAACAAATCATTCAGCAGTGTTACAATGGGAAGAAATTTGATGCTGCTCTCTCTTAGGGTTTAAAGGGTTTTGAGTTACTTATCAATTCCTGATTGCTTAGTGAATTAATTATTTGCCTAAATGCCCATACAGCCCTTCCAAGTTTTTAACTCTTTAACCTTTTGTGATAAGACACTTGGCTATTACATTTACTGGTTATGGTTTTAAGAGTATCATTTTGTTTTTACTTTTAAGTCTTCCCAAACCTGTGAAACGAAGGTTAAAGGCTTTGAAAAATATACAGGTCAGTTTCTTTGATTTCTTCAAATGTTTGTTGAAGTAGTTTCGATAATTTTGTGGCTTACTTGCTCACTGTCCCTCTTCTGGTCCCCACTTTTGTATTTTTTGCCATGTGTTTCTTTGTTGTGTTCCAGGTTGAATGTTGCAAAGTGGAAGGGTTATTCTATGAGAGAGTACATGCTCTTGAATGTGAATTTGCTGAAAAGTTTAAACCATTGTTTGAAAAGGTAAGACAGTATTTTGTTTTGTTTGTAATAATTTGTGGTGTCTATATGAAGATTTTAAAGTTATTAGTAGATTCTTTACTTTTACAGTCCCTTCATCTACCAGGATACTAGAAAACTGTCAGGGGAAATTTAAAATGCCATGGGGTATCCTGCAATGGACTTGTATCTGTTTCAAGGGGAAATCTTCTATGATTGTTATAACACCATTTGCTGAAAATTCACTGCAAGGTCACCCTTTTAATTTATTTTTTTTTCAATTTTGTCAAAATCTTTTTTTTTTTTTCTTTTTTTCATGTCGACACTCTTCTGATCTCAATGCTTTGGGAATATTGTCTCACTAGCCCAATAAAATATACCAGTTCACACCCTAACCTTTTGACACCTAGGAGTGTTTTGCATCTAAACTTTCTCCTTACAATATCACCCCTGGATCAAATACCAAGGTCACTAGAAGTAGGAAATGATTACCAAATAAAGAAGCTGTGAGTGTTAACAAATTCTCCTTGTCAGTACCTAGGGAAATGTATATCAAACACTTTGGAGAATATGTAAGCTGATATCTGGGTGTAAAGGGTTAAAAGAAGGCTTGACTATTCTGTGGTAAATATCCACAAGACCTTTTAGCTTAGGGTTAGAGGTTAGCTTGACCAATGTGAAGGACTTTTGAAAATGTTATTGTATTGTACAAGGAAAGAATGATAAAATACTTTTTATCTTGTATGGATGATAGCGTCGCAACATTGTCAATGGACTAGTGGAACCTACAGATGAGGAATGCCAATGGCAAAGTGATGAGGAGGACGACGATGAGAATGAGGACAAAGAGGAGAAAAAAGAGGAAGATGTTACACAGCTGACTGTAAGCTGGATGTTTTGATTATTTGTCATGTTGAAATCAATCTTTGTGCTGTTACTATCCTTCAGGCTTAATGCGCAACTGAATTTTCTAGGTAACATTTCTGTGTGGGGTAGTGCTCATAATTTTATTTTAGACTTCTGGAAAGAAAAAATGTCTCCCAAAAAAAAAAAAAAACAGTGTGCTGTCACTGAAAGAAATAGAAATTCTTTAGGGGTGGAGAGGACATATTGGGGAAATAAAATGGGCTTCATCCTTTCACCCCTTAAAGTGATAAGCATCTAATTTCTCCCAAAGTTATCACCCCTGAAGCAAGCACTAAGGACATGAGAATAACAGAAATGATCCACAACTTACAAAGCTCTGGATTGTTAGACAAATTCTCATTGGCAGTACCATAAGAAATGTAAAGGATACTGTATGGAGAATATGCCACTGGCATTAGGGCGTTAAAGGTTAAGGTTTTTACTTTCAGTAGTAACAACTAGATCTTTTCATCAAAGTTTATAAATTTCAGATCACTGAAAATGTTTCTTTCCTTCTCTCCTCCTCAGGGTGAAGTGAAAGAAAAAGTGAAAATAGAGGATGAAGAGAAGCTTGAGACTTCAGAACTATCAGGTAGGTTGAGCTTTTTCTCTTTAGAATGAGAGCCTTCTCTTCTTTTTTTATTGTCATGGTTTGTTCACAGACTGAAAGAAATTAGCTTAGTGATCAATCTGTCTCATCCTAGATGATGTCAAGGGTGTTCCAGAGTTTTGGTTGACAGCAATGAAGAATGTAGATCTGTTAGCTGACATGATTCAGGTGAAATTAATTTTGCAACCCATTTTAACAGATTATATTATTGTTGTGTTAACAGTATAGATAGTGAAAAGAACAAGTGTAGGTTTGCATCTGAATCAGTGGTTCAAAACTCAAAACTGGCAGCTAAGCCACACATGAAGTGTCTGAACTGTTCCAGATTTAAAAAAGCCCTATTTTCAAAACTGATTCAGAAACAGAATTTTATAGAAAATTTTATTTTGTGAACAGATTATATCATATTATTTTGCTTTGTTAACAGATTATATTATTGTTGTGTTAACTGTATAGGTAATGAAAAGAAAAAGTTTAGGTTTGCATCTGAATTAGTGGTTCAAAACTCAAAACTCAAAACTGGCAGCTAAGCCACACGTGAAAAATGTCTGAACTGTTCCAAATTCAAAAAGCCCTATTTTCAAAACTGATTCAGAAGCAGGATTTTATAGAAAATTTTATTTTGTGAAGGAGACCTCAGAGTCAGCCTATCAAACAATAATTTTAAAATGACCACATGTTCACCTGTGTAGGGAAGCCCAATTTAGTTTTTTTCTGAAGTCAAGGTACTGTACTTGGATATATGTAATTTTTTTATGGTTGTTAAAGTTGAAACTGAATTTTGTTTTTTTTATGTACATCACTTAGGAACATGATGAACCAATTTTGAAGCACCTCCTTGATATCAGAGTCATTTTTACTGGGCCAGACAGCAATGTTGACACAACACAGTATCCTCAACCTACACCAATGGTTTGTATTGGAGAAAGTTTTAATGATGCTGTTATTAGTGCTGATAATATTGTCAATTTAGCCTGCATTAATCAGTGAGAATGTTTATGTTTTATGTGGTGTCAGCAAAGTCAATTTTTGTTTAAATTTGTCATAATTAGAATTGTTTTCTTCTGCTAATACAATGTTTTGTTTTTTTTTTTCTATTTTCAGGGCTTTGTGCTGGAATTTCACTTCTCACCAAACCCTTATTTTACAAATACTGTAAGTTGAGACACCTAACACTGTATAGGAAAAAAAACTATCTACTCTTCTTACCCCTAGTTGTGGTAATGGTGGGAGAAATGCAAATGGAATGAATAGGAAGAAAAAAGCTGCTAAAGCTTTATATTATATGGTCCCAATGATTCCAAAACATTTGCTTAAAGAGCAGATCAAAGTCAACCCCTTATCTCTTCAGTGTGCAAACTCTCTATACTGTTCTCTATACATTTCCTAGTACTAAAATCACCTTCAAAATGCATCATGTTTTTTTTTACAAAGCTAGAAGTGTTGTTGCTCTGCAATGCAATCTTTGTAACAAAAGCAGATCTTTTAAGTGACAGAAGATAAAGACAACTGATATTTTAAAAAAAAATGTCTTGTTTCTAGGTTTTAACCAAGAGTTATAAAATGAAATGTGAGCCAGATGAGGAAGATCCATTTTCATTTGAGGGGCCAGAAATAATCAGCACATCTGGGTAATTTTTTTATCACTTTTATCATATTTAAAGGTTTACTGATTGATCTGTGTTGCTTAGGGTTAGGGTTAGGGTTAGGGTTAGGGTTATTTGTTCTGTCCATGGGTTATTTACAAATAATTTTGCAAATTCCATGGTGAAGTGAATCAACCCTTCTTACAATAAAATCAGTTTGCAACTTCTACACACTGTTCTCTATACATTTCCTATGGTGCCAACAGGGAGAATTTAAAGCTTCTTCAGCTGTTGATCATTTCCACTATTCTTGTGATCTAAACATGTTATTTAGGGGTGATGTTGTGAGGAGAAATTATATATTTATCACTCTCAAGGGTCAAAGAGAGGGTTAAAGGGTAATTTTCCACACTGACACTTGTTTTTTAACCCATTGTTTGGCCTGTATGTGTTATTTTGCTGATACAATGCTATTAAACAAGTTTTTTTCATTTTATTTTAGCTGCAATATCGACTGGAAGAAAGGCAAGAATGTGACACAGAAAGTTGTAAAGAAAAAACAAAAGAAAAAGGGTATGTTTTGTAAACTTTACAGGTCACTGTTATATGAATCTCAGAAATAATTGGTGAAACAATATATTTCTGTTTTTTATTTAGGTTCTGGTGGCAGAGGACAAACAAGATTTGTCAGCAAAACAATAAAAAATGATTCTTTCTTCAACTTCTTTTCCCCTCCGGAAGGTGAGTCTAGTTCTTGTAATACAACCCAGAGGCTGGTAGTTTTCAAATGATGGTTTATAGTATCCATGATTTGAGTGAAATTTGGTTTGATTTCTCTTGTTTTAAAGCATATGTTAGGGCTAATATGTTAGGTTATTTTATCTAGCTGTGACAAAAATTTTGAGGAAAAAATTAAGAATTGGTTGAAAAATCAGATCTCCAAAGTAGTAAAACTAAGACAAGTACCTCACACTTGGGATTTGTGTATTTTGAACAGTGCACATTAGCCTTTGACATAAAACAAAGCTTGACCCCCAAACCTCTGTATCTGCCACTCAACAGTCTCGCCTTTAGTCTGACGTTCTGTGTTTTAATTTTCTACTTCTTACCCATTTGTTAGGAAAATCACACTCACTACACTCTTGTTCTTACGTTATGTAACTTTTTTTCCAGTTCCTGAAGATGAGGCTGATATGGTATGTTTCCTAGTTGCAAAGATTTTCCTTACTAGCCAATTTTATTTTTTGCAAGTATGAGTGAAATGTTTTGTAAATGAATGGTGCTGCATCAGATAACTGTGTGGACATAAATAAATAATGTACTGAAATGTTGTTTCAGGATGAAGAAACAGAGGCTCTTTTGTCAGCAGACTTTGAAATTGGTCATTTCTTCAGAGAAAGAGTAATTCCAAAGGTAGAATTATCTTGAAGTTTGTTTAAAATGTTGTAGAGATTTATTTTGAGGAAACACTTCTGAACATAATTATATCCCTCTAAGGATAGTAGGGTATTTTGAAGTGTGAATCAGTAAGAGCCAGTGTGGGTCTTTTATTGCTCTCTTGTAACATTTCATTTTGAAAAAATGGTTCAGACTCCTGAGCTGTTGTAGTTGTTGTTGTTGTTGTTGTTTTTAGCTTGGTGGATGTTAGATCCCAACCATGTGCACGTGATTTAGAATTACTAATGAGTTTGTTGACAAGTGACTTCTTTTTACTGTTTCAGGCTGTTCTGTATTTTACTGGAGAAGCTCTTGAAGACGAGGTTAGTTAATCGTTTAAATTGCAGACTGAAGTGATTTACTTAACCATCACCTTACAATAACGTTATATCATTCAACAATCATATTTTCACCGGAAAGTTGTCGTGATGAAACACCAAATTTTCCTAACTGATAAACGACCGCTTGTAATATTGTATTGGAAACATAGAATCGCAAATGTGGTTCTAATAAAATTCTTAATT
The DNA here is from genome assembly GCF_964200805.1 of Pocillopora damicornis. Lineage (NCBI taxonomy): Eukaryota > Metazoa > Cnidaria > Anthozoa > Scleractinia > Pocilloporidae > Pocillopora > Pocillopora damicornis. The sequence goes on along the minus strand of NC_142679.1, from coordinate 7,697,811 downwards.
ACGATGATGGATTGGGTTTAATTGGGTCAAGTGTTGCCACTAATCTGTTACGCCTATAAAGGGCATCAGTTGAACCTAAGTGAAGTTCTAATCTTTATAACGACATGTCTTGCGTTAACTCCCACGAGTGACCAGATGTCCATACCCTCTCAAGCAGACAAGGGATGAGAATAAAGAAAAATATTAATTCGGGGATGACTAGTTGATCCAATGCCAAATCAATAGAACTAACATCGTAAGAATTGTAGGGCAGAGAGAGAAGAGAACTTAAGTAGATCTTGGAAGTGAAATGGTTAACCTTGATGAAGGTTTAGCAGCTAGAAAAGAGAAATGGTAACGTGATACGTCATTATACTCTCATCTCATTTATACCGTATAGTGATTTTGTAATGCAAGGAAATGTTACTTGCGAAAACACTTCTGAAAGCTGTAGAGTGGGGAGGAGGGGGGGAAGAGAGAGAGAGAATTAATTATGTGGTGCACCCTTACACTTTCGACTCTTCCCTCCAAGAAACTAATTTTCCTTCTGTAATTTTTATTTTTCAGTTCGAAGAAGAAGAAGATGAAGGTGAAGATGACGAGGTATGTTTATGGTATACTCTATACTCTAGATTGTTCGGACGAAATGCCGGACAGTTGGGAGAAGGAGGGAAATGGAGAATACAAACAATGTGTGTTACGCCTCCAATTTTACTCGAGTTGTCTACAAATGAAAATGATTTGTGTTTGTTATAAATCATATTTTACTGGAGTTGCCATTGAAGTCGTAGAAGTCACTTCCCTCGAACTTCAAGAAGATGCGTTTTCTACGGGGAATGTTTGGAAGTGAGGCGCGCCCGCAGAACAGTATTCTGTTATCTTTGACAGCAGTGATCAATGCAATAATCGTGAGGTGTGTGAGAGCCCACACCCACCCCCTCCCCCACCCCATCCTTTTTGACGGCAAAGTCTCTTTAGAGTTCGAGAGGTTTTCCATCGTGTATGATTACTTGTTCTTTTTCTTTATCAGGAAGGGGAGGGTGATGAAGAGGAAGATAGCGACCCCGATTATCAACCACCCCCGGTGAGTCAAGTTATTCATTAGCATTACCCACGGGTTTCAATGAGAGCCGGTCACCGGCGGTCTACTGCCGCCTTTAATTTGAGACCTCTCAGCTCCGTCTGTTGAGCTTGCGAGCAGGCTGTTTTGGTAAGGTTTCGCCTTACTGCGCAGCCGCCTATCTCTATTTGTCACCATCGGCAGCCGCTGAGCACTTGTTGAGCCCGTCTAAAGGGGAACACCTCTGCCTATACGACCGTCCATTTATTTACTTTATTGCATCCGATTAGTTATAAGGGTGGTGTGCAGTTTCTACACCGTCTACAGTGCGTAGTGAGGCAAAATTTTGATAGTTCTGCTCTTGTTTTCCATTACTCGTTTTGTTAGAGTTGACCGTTCTTCAGCAGTAAAAACCTTGTAATGGTTAAACGATCATCTCTTGTTTTTCAGGACGGCGACAAGCCAGTGGAATGTAAGAATCAATGAACACAGATTCGGTTTCTCTTTGAGGAAAACTTTCTATGAAAGAAAAGCCAATTTGCGGTGCTTTTGATTGACTTTGTCCTGGAGATCTGGAGTTGATTGACATAGCCTTGGAAAGTCAGGATTGAAAGCCATCCATATATTTATTTTAAAACGTTCATTGAACAACTTAATCGTTGCTGGGAAAGCCACCTCATGTCAGTGAAGTATCGTTTGCAGCTTTATCTTCTTCGTTCTCTTGTTAACCAAGGAATCCCACGTTTTGCTTAACCCTTTAAACCCTGAGAGTGAGTGGCATCTAATTTCTCCTAACAATATCCCCCCTGAATCACACATTAAGGTCATGAGAATAAAGCAAATGATCACCAACCAAAGAAGCTTTTGATCAGTAAACGAATTTTCCTTGTCAGTAACCTTAGGGAAATGTGTAAAGAAGGATAATATGCATACTGATGTTAGGGTGTAATGGGTTAAACACTGCAAGATATAAGACACTGTATCTCGTTCGTTGCATGAGAATTGATTTTGAAGTCCATTAGAAGAGAGAAAGAGAGAGAGAGCGAGCGGAGAAAAAAAAAACTTAACAGCGGATAGTTGCCATTTTCCCAATCTTCAATGAAGAACTGAAGCTTGTAGAGCTCCGCTCGTGTTAAAACCGATGATAACAGTAGAAAAATAGCTTTAAGAAAGTGAAAACTACTGTGGGTGTAACTGGAAAATGAACTTTGAATGTATCTTGTGAAAATAAGAACTAAGTGAAGGGAAGACATTGCGAATGATAGGTTGGGGAAATATTTTTTCGCCCTTTCCGGAAGATGTTTGTGGACGAAAAGTATATTTATGTATTGATTATTTCATACAACATGGTATGGAGATCATCAATACAGTAGAATTGTGAAATTCAACCCTTGAACTACATGCGAGAATGTTTGCACTTTCTTTTTACAGACAAATTTTGCTTAGAATTGTAGAATCTTTCTCAGTCCAAATAAATGAAAGGTGAAACTTTTCGAAGGAGTGTTAAATATATCCTCCGTGTTTGCCCTTTGGGAAGAGATTTGGATGAGATTCTTGATCTCCGCTCAGGAGTACATATGAGAACCAAAGGTAAACCAAGCTCGCACGATAAGCCTCCGTAACTATACATGCCAATGTGCTTACGTTGCTCAACTGGTGAAATATTAAGATTTGTTTGGGAAAAAACAGTCGCACTCTCAACTTGAAATCTGAAATAGTTTTGAATTAAAACAAACTTACCCTACTTAAGTGGTCGTCCCTTTGTATCGTGATTTTTCTGGGCGGATTAAGGAAAGGATAGAATTATAGAAAGGGCCATCAATAGAGTTAGTGCTCCAGAAAGCAACGTAAGCTCCGGCTGAATCGGAAACTTAGCTTTAGGACTACTAGGCTCGATTACAAGCCGCTGGAAAGTAATATGAGCCCGCGCTCCTTTCCCTCGAATCCTCTTCAAAGCCCGAACACGAGAGAGCGGCGGAAATCGAGCCTAGATGACTGCTGGATTATCAATTGTAGGGTTAGAGCAGTAGGTAAACCGCCCCAGGTTGTCTTTAGTTCCGCTTCGGTGGTTTACACTCTTTTCTGAAGTCGTTGTTGATAACCAACCTATGGACCAACGAATGGTTGCATTTGCATGCAGGTGTAGCATGATAACTGCCTCAGGAAGTAAAAACTTCATTCACTGGGTTGGTTTAACACCTGCACCAACCAACAGACCCCTTGCCTTGTCTCCCTTCTGTAGAATATGAAAACCTTCATCCACTCGTTCTCTGGCCATTAAAACATACCAGACCTCTAACGTCTCAGTGCCTTTATCTTTATATCCCTTTCACTGAACCTATATGCCCAGTATATTTTTGTTTTTCACATTATTTGCTGATTATATGTCCTTATTTTGATATGATGTGTACATTTTTATGGTTTGACCCAGCTTTACGCGTTTTAGGGATAGTTATATTGTATCTATTATCAATCCTGTCTACTCTAACTATTAAAACTATCCAAACTTGAAGCGGTTCTCGATCAAGTGTCGATAGTGTCATTACTTTGAGCTTATTCGACCATGCCTTGTGATTGGTTAAAAAAAACCCTCGTCGTTTACTTAACAAATCACATGCAACCAATCGAGACGTGATAATTTGCGTTTTCCAGCGCTTGCGGCCAGCTAAGTGATTTTACTTTGAGTTTTTGTTTAGTCCTTGAGACATTTAACGCGATTACCAGCCGCTGCTTGGAGAGTGAACCCGCGCTCCTCCTCGGGCGGACCGAAGACTGGACGCGAGAAAACAATGGATATCGAGCCCACGTAATATCTTCATTAAATCTCATTGGCCGCGTGATTACTTTGGTTTTTGTTCAACGACACTCAATCGAAAAGCGCCTCATTAAAGACAAATACACTAATAACTTATCCAAGACAAGACTTATACATTTTTACTTTGAAATACCTTTTTCCACCCCAAACCTCGCTTTCAAGGAAGGAAGTGATGAATTTTCACAAGAAAGTAACCCAAAAACTGAAATCACGAGAACACCCATACGGAAACAACAAGAAAGTGGCAAAGATTTATGAAAACTTCACGGTTAACGAGGCTTGGCGGTGAATTTCAGTAAATGACGTCATCATGCATAAAAGCAATCGATGAAGGATCTCACACTATACAGGATCTCTTTTGTGCGGTAAATAAGAGAAGTCCTGGGAACGAGGTGGCAATCTTCCATGACATCCCCCGTCCGCATCCTACTTTTCCCGTTCGTTCGCACTTTGAAATTCAATATAGCGTCGTCATATTCTAGGCGGACCCCAAACAAACAAATAGAACACCAGAGCAAAGGCATTAAGCTCCTTGGTTCTTCTCAGTGCTTCAGTGCCTGAAGCAGTCGGCATGGATTACAATGGTTTTAACTTAATCTGTTTAATCTACAAAACTCATGCCACTCTCTCAATCAATCAGATGGAAAAATTCCGGAGAATTGACTTGAAGTGACTTGATCAGCCACGTTTTTCCACACTTCAATCAAGATTGTCGATTTTCATATCGAAGTTGTTTTCATTTTATCTAACGTCTTCCATTGTTTTGATTTCCTGTTGATTTCTTTTTATTTTCTGGTTTTACGAGACTTAATTAAAATACGCTCTAAAACAAGAACTCTAAGAGCTCTCGAAAGCATTCAATTTCCTGACAGCAACTTCAAGGAAGACAATTCTTAATCAATTCAACCAAGTTTTCCTCGATAAAAATTGATGTCTGGGCTGAGTTAATATCTTTGGCTTCAATTATTTTTCTTCCAAAGAATTAGATTGAATAAAAGGCAATTAAACTACTAGCTGTATAGTTAAATGATTCCCATATCAATTGATTTACGTCCTCTTTCCTTCATACATCAATAGAACAGAAGAGGCAGCAGGCAAAAATCATTCCAAGTAACTGAAAACAAAAAGAAACATCTCGTGAAAACATATCTGAGCTCTTGTTCACACTGACTGAACTCCTTCAGTAGTTGTACACAAAGGCTTGATGCTGAGTATTTCACTTTTCATTCGCTTTTTTTTTCTCTCATAATATGATCATTACTTTTTCGTTATGATATATTTTCTCGCGATTATCAATCTCGCGCCTTTCGTACTACCATCAAATCAATTTTTGCTCTATAACTCCTGAGTTAAAACGATACCAAAATATATTTTCAGAAGTTGATAAATCTTTCGTTTTCCTTTTTTTCCTTCCGTGATACCTAAGTTACGCCCTTGAGCCTTTACACGAGTAACCAGCACGAAGAAACGCCTACAGATTTTAATCGTTTCCTTTGCCTACGGTGGGTGCAATAAGAAACTGGGTTACTGTGGAAGGAACATCTACAAACCTGGATTCCGGCAATGGATACTGCTACAATACCGAGGACGAACAGATGTTTATCGACAAAATCTGTTAGCGACTGAAGACAACCCTGGAAAGAATTTGAAGACGAGAGTGTTAGAAAGCGGGCGATTGCGCGTAGGAGTCACTTAGTTATGCATCGATCAATTTGAATTGATCGGTGCATTACTTGTGTGATACTTGGCTGAGGGTTGTCTGGGTTTCAGACCAGGCATGAGAGTGAGTGTTGCCGGGAAGCCGCACTTTTAAAGTATGAATTCACACCGTATGGCCGTATTAGTTGATAAGAGTTGATTAGTGCCGGATTTCTAAAAGGGTCATTGATTACGATGAGAGAGAGCGAGACAGGTTTACGGGAGATTTATGGTGCAGAAACCATAAAATCTTTATATCCATAATGAAAACTATGTATACGTGAGTTTACTTCTCACTGCGTTACTTGATTTTCAGGGGTAAACTAACCGTTCAAAAAACTGCCCGTCCACTAACGCCGCCATATTGAAAACAATTTAGTAACCTGGCCGCAGACCTAAGTAACGACGGAATCGCATCATCAAGCGGTTCACAATAAGCCGTGCTGCTCTGGTTCTCGAAGAAAACATCATTATTTGAGTCACAAATGCCTTGTTTTGCGACTCTTAGTCGTTCAAACGGATCGCCAGGCAGATGTAAAAAAAAGGATGAAAGTTACCGAAGAATATTGAAAATTATTGCAAATTGGAGGATAAATTTGTAGAGGTTAGATTATACTCTTCAGAATGTCAAAACGCTGTCGATGGACCAATCATTCTTTATCACCTGGAAGGGGGGGGGGGGGAGGACGCATGGTTTGCAGGGAGGAGGCGGAGGAAGGATCAATCGCCATTACCAGAGTATAGACGGGGCACTCTAGGAAACTGACTGCTAATAATGGGGAATTATTAGAAGACTACCACGCCTTGGAGGAGGAAAAGGTAAATTTTACTGTGACACGACCTAAGTCCTCCCAACCCTTCTGGCGGTAAATAATGATTGGTCCCTAAACCCTTTTTAAAGACGAAGATAAAAGTTTTATGGTTTCTGGAGCTTACTGCTCGTTTAAGGAACCGCAAATATTAAAAACATTACCTTCGTATGAATTTTGTTTTTATCAAAATTCGAAACCTTGTTGCAAGTTCTTGTGTTTTCGTCCTTCTTACAGCAACTCAGCGGTACTTTATTGTCCTTATTGACTTCTTTCCATTTACTTTCGTCCCAGTCCGTGTAATTACTTGCGCCACAGCATTCGAGCTTCAGAGATTAGACGACGAAGAATAGTATAATGAGTATTGTTTTACTTCCTCAAGGAAAACCTATGTACCTTCTGAGGAAAACAATCAGTTTGATGTATTAAACTCTGACTGAACGATTCTGTGCAAAAGGTTAACTGAAAGAGAGGGGGGGCTGAGCTTGTTTGTAAGCTCTTCACTTAAATAGGAAGGGAGAGGCTGGGCTTGTTTGTAAGACCCTTTTTGTAAAGAGAGAGGGGGAGGCTGGGCTTGTTTGTAAGCTCATCTTTTAAAGAGGGAGGGAGAGGCTGGGCTTGTTTGCAAGACCCTTTTTGTAAAGAGGGAGGAGGAGGCTGGGCTTGTTTGTAAGCTCATCTTTTAAAGAGGGAGGGAGAGGCTGGGCTTGTTTGTAAGCCCCTCTTGGTGAAGAGGGAGGCTAGGCTTGTTGGTAAGCCCCTCTTTGTAAAGAGGGAGATAGAGGCTGGGCTAATTTGTAAGCCCCTCTTTGTTAAGAGGGAGATAGAGGCTGGGCTTAGTTGTAAGCCTCTCTTTTTTACGAAGGAGGTTTAGCAGACAAGGGAATAATGAGAGTGCTTGAAACTCGTCCCCACCCTTCTTTGATGGTAACAAAGTTATAGTCACTTCTAAACATAAAGCTTCTTACCTTATATTAATGGGAAATTGTGTTTTATGTCTAAAGAAATAAAAAAAAATGATCTGCTTACACGAATTTGTAAATTATCCACGTTTTGATTAGTGGTTGAATCGATTTTCACCCCATAATTTGTCTTTATTTCTTCTTTAAGTCTGTTTTCCACCTCAGTTTCAACCTTATGAAAGAAAAACGAAGAAATTGTTTGATCATAAGTTTAAGAAACATTTTACTCCCTTTCCTCCAGAATGGAAGTTGATATGTCAAACGCATTGGTCACCGAGTCGAATTTCTGAGACCTTTCTCTCTCTGCAGGCACCTCGTAAAATTCATTTTCACAACGTTCGAGGGGGATTGGGAAACTACAATACTTGCGCAGTGGTTGAGGAAACACAAGTTATAGAAGCCCATCCGAGAGCAAACATAAACGGGGAGGAATGAGCAGTTGTCGGTGATCCTAATTAAGACCTCTCACTTGACTTTCCACGTGCGCTGTTCCGACGCTCGTGCCTGGTATTTTCCGAAGTTTAAATTTTCATTTCAATCGATAACTGACTGGATTCGGTTTAATACAACGTTTGGTCTCATTAGTTTTTTTAACAAATAAATTATTTTTACGTCTTTAATAATATGAATTCAAATACCCAAAGCTTAAGAAAACGGAAACGTGTGAAATTACTAAAGAAAAGCTATAGAAAGTCAGACCTACCCTGTCGCGATAAAGGAAACCAAGAATTCCCGCCACAGCCTCAGCAGCAAATATCAAAAATAAGCAGCCAAAGAACTGAAAAAACAGAAAAACATATAAAAGGCTACAGGTTAACTATGCATAACAAACCCAACAGCTCATCACTACCTCAGCTCATCTCGTTTTCCATGACATAAATCAACATGGAGTACTGGATAAGCTCCTCCCCTGGATGCTTATTGATCGGAGGTAACTGGAGCAATTTTCAGTTGAGCGTCAAAAGTAATACGGGATTTCTCTGATTTTGCTTTACTTCGCTGTGATATTATTCCAGAAAACTCGCCTCACTTTCTCAACCAATCTGATTCTTGACTAAAACCTATTGCAGCTTGGTTGCTTGCATTTTTATGCGCTCCAAGCAGTCTGCTTGTTTTTACTTAGAGTCCTCATTAACTCTCTAATATGCCCCTCTCCTCTGATTAACTTTTTTATCACGAAACTCCATAGGAATGCCTTTCAACGCGGCTATTCTTTCCCTAAAAGGTTGTTAGTACCCATTTACACTCTTTACCAAGAGAAGCCACAAATAATTTAAGGGTGTCTTGTCCACGAAAACAACATATATGACCAGGCCGGGGCTCGATTCCAGACCTCTTTTTGCGGAGCTTAGCGCACTGGCCGCCAGGCCACTGCACCATACTCAAGATGAAAGTCAGCGAAGTTGAAGCTTCAGTACCAACCAACAACCAACAACAACAACAACATACCAAACCCAGGAGACATCGACTTTCCTTTATGGCCCCGCAGCATCCAAGGAAACCGACGAACATCACAAATCCACCAGTCGCCATTAAGATTATGGAGGGAAGCCGGTAGCCACTATTCCCAAGAAAGGCGTTAAACTGCCCTGGGTCAATCTCGTACCATATTCCTATTCCTAAGACCGCCGCGCCGGCAAGCTGCGAAAACGAAGAATGAAAATATGATCAAAGATTTTATCAAGGGCGTTACAGACGGAGTTTTAAGATACAAATACTCCCGCGCGCACCCCTTTGGAAAGAAAAAATATAATTTACGGGGCACTGTGGTGTAAAATTTGTCGGTTAAAATGTTGTATCCAAAAAGTTAATTGACAGGCAGAAACACGCAACGAACAAGCGCGATAGGAGTGCATGTTTCCTTGCGTGACTCTTTACTCACGTTCGCGTGCGTTGCCTCCAGGACCTATCACTCTCCCCCAGGCCCTGAATTGATTTCAACGTATCAAGAATTTTCGGTTCATTTAAGGAAACATTGTAAAAACGAACTTGGTACAAGCATGGAGAGCGTTTCTAACATTCATCTTTTGGTGGAACTTTCTAATTCGAAGTTTACTGACGCATGTGATTCAATCAAAAATAGAGGCCTGTGAAGAGTCTATTAACAACTTCTTAGCATCAGCCGTCAATTGGCGAAAGGTCACGAATGTAAGACGTAATAGATGATATTGATATGATATCGTAAATAGCACACGTTATTTCACGCACTCTTTTGTGCGCCTGATTTTTAATTGAATGACAGACGTCCGATAATTACTGCCAATTTTCATTAACATCGTAACAACAAATCCTATTAGCGAAGCAAAAGGATTAGAAAACTCCATAGAGTACGCAAAGTTCTCTCTCATTCAATATCAAAGTTATGGGCAAAACTCTAGCACAAATATCGTTGAAATGCATTCTTTTTTTATATACCGCTGAGCAGATGACAGTAAGTGAATACTGACCCATTTTGCGGTCACCAGAGTACGATGTGTAGGACAATATCACTGGCCGCAGCACGAGAATATTGTTATAGCTCGTCTGTTATTCGCCATTTCAATAACTTAAAACAAAAAGAATCTTAAAGATGATTTCTCGACCTTGTCGTTTGCCTGTGCTCCTAAAAACATCAGACCGACTTCCGCCTGTCCAACGTTAAACCTTCTCAGTTGTCAATACGCGAATTTAATATTTCAGCGCCAATTAATAAATATGCATGTCGACCATATTTAAGTTTGGTGTGAGTCACATTGTCACGGCGAACAAAACACTTGCTTCTTGCTGCCAATTACATGCATTAGGCAGGGCTGGAATATTTACTCGGGCAAATAAAGAGATTTTACCTTCCGTTTTGAAATTGCGGGAAAAGACCAGCAAAAAAATACCGAAATGTCAAAAATATTTCCACAATCATCATAGAATCACATGGTTCATTAGCACGACTCTCAATACAGTCTCTGAGGAATTACTTAGCTATATTTTTGTCTCAGTTCAGAGTGATATTGAGAAAGTTTTCCCACATTTGAATAGCGAGTAAAAATCTCTCAATAAGAACAGATTAAGAAAGACGAGAAACTAAAACAGACTGTTTACAACCAGACCCTAGGATCGTTCCAGTAACGCTAGTGGAACGCTGTGGCGAATTTCAGCTGTACAGCGAAACTCAAGGAGACGCATACTAACTCAAAATTATTTATACCTACCCAAAATATAAAATTGAAGGCAAAAAGGAGGGTCTTTATACACTTGATACTACACATCGAGTCGACAGTTGGCTTCGCAAATTCAGTCACAAAAGATACCTGTGCCCGTTGGGCTGTAAACACACGCAGCGACAAGAAACTTAGGCTTGAAGACGAACCACTGCGCTTGTTGGATGAATATGTATGTTATGACAAGGGTGTAACGCACTCATCGCGCGACAGGTTGCTGTATATTGTTTTCACGAGGTTCATTAATAAAGAACCAATTAAAATTCGCCGTTCAGGGGCTTTGGCAATCTCAATCGAAAGTACTCTATTGTTCGTTAATATAAAAAACAATAACTTGGCTATCTGCATAAAACATCTACAAAGTTCTGCCTTTATCTCTCACCAGGTTTATTAAAGGTAGGAAACCAATTTGTGCACACCGGGCATGAACATTGTGACTTGCGAGTGATCCTCAGAAATTTAGAGAGAGAAAAATTGTCCGCGTTACCAAGTTTGAGAACACGATTTTAGCATCCATTTAGCCATAACGTTCTACTCTTTGTTATAGCCCAAACGATATTTAAGAGTGCCAAGTTTATCCAAGAATTAATCCTGTTCAATTTAACCTGCATTTCACTTTTCTTATTCTGTTTCTTTTTGATCGCGTTCAACGCGTTTCAGATGCAAATTACCGATTTTCATATTGTATTTTCTGAATATTGCGTTCCGAGTTTATTCAAGAATTAGTACTGTTAAATTTAACCTACAATTCACTTTCCTTATTCTTTTTCGTTTTGTTCGCGTTCAACGCTTTTCAGCAGCAAATTACTGATTTTCACAATATTTCTAGAAATATTGTATTTTCTGGATATTGCATACAGTAATAAAGGAAAACAGTCTGAAACTTTTTTAGTAACGATTAACTGACTTACATGTTATCGTTAAGCCGCCGAAGTAGTGAGCATTTTTGTTGTCCCATTTGTGAACGGTCAACCGAAAAAAAAATCCCAAAGCACGTAATTTCCGAGTAAACATTTTCTAATCTCCTGCGGATTTATCAGTTAAGCTAAGCTTTTATCAAGTTAGATGTGTCTCATTTTCCTAGACTGTAAATTTTTCGACAAATGAAATTTATGTTTTATCCGTGGATGGCGGCGCGTCACCACTCTCTCGGTTTCCATAATGTTAAAACCATTGCAATTTTTCGCGTTATATTTGCTTCAATTTCAGTTGATGCGGAGCATCAGAAAATCCATTTTTAATATTGTCTGACAGGTGTGATTTGGTATTTTGCCAGAACCTCCCATGATTGGCGCTGACTTAAAGCGCCTTTTGTTTTAAATAACGACAAAAACAAAAAAAGTTAGAGGAAGGATATCTTCAATTTGTAACGAGGATTTTCTGATTTTTTTTCGATTTCTGTTTTCGGCGTTTTTCGGCCAGAGTTCTTGTCGAGTCGCCTTTACCTCAATCGGTTTGATGCAAAGAACACAGAATATAACTACAAAAGTCGACAAGGAAACGTGCTCATTTCTTTGATTAAAAGTAAATAAAAACATGTGTTCAAGCACAAAAAGCCGCTATCGAGATGTCAAATCCTAAAGCAACTATCCCTAAATGAAAATACCACCTTACTAAAAATTTTGTTCTCTGTCTTTACTCTTCTTTGCCCGCCAACTAGTACTGATTTCCCGCCAAAACGTGGCTTCCATGTTTATGACGCGGCTACACCAAAGCTTTCCCGCCATTGACCTTCGACATTATAGATACCAGCTCGAAACACAATCTGCTGACCAGGGTTCCTGCTTGTATTGTTCGTATCATTCTTCTTTTATTCAATATTTTCCTCGAAGGCCTTAACTTATTCTTAGTTACTTTACAAGAGAGCTTTTTTGGCCGGTTATTTCTCGTCCTCCTTTGTCAGTTTCGGCGTTTCGAGCAACCAAAGGTAACCTATGTCTATATCAGAAACTTGCCGTTAATTCCGAATTTGCAAATTTTTAAATATAGTTTAAAAATGGTTCAGTTTTCAAAAGAAGCTTATCCATTATTGCTGTACATCTGAATTCATTTCCATCTTTGTAACCATCATGAGTTAAAATGGGTTTTCTGGCATGGAGACAATTAATTTGTACGAACGTGCTGCATTATTAATTGCGGGTCCATTATTTCAATTAGTAATCACACGATTTTTCTCGTGTAATTTGGAGTGAATACGTTTTCGTAAAAAAACTAATGGTGCTGCATCGGTGTAAGTATTACAAAATGATTTGATTTTACCAACTGAGGTGATAATGTTAATCAGCCGCAGTAAAAGCATTCTGAAGCTGACATTTGGAGCGTTAGCCCTTCGTCGGAGCGAGAGTCGAAGGGAAACGTCACCTTTAGAATCTCTTTACAGTCGCCACTTCACATTATCAACTCAGTTGATAAAAACAAATTACTTTGAAAATATCACTCGTGCTCATTTTTTTCAAAACTGTACACGAAATCATGTGATTGTGTACCTGCACCAAATCTTGATTGCACAAATATGACTAAACTGCGGACTTAGGCTCTATGTAATTAAAATGAATTTTGTGCGACATGGTATTAACTAAAAATGTTCGCATTGCAAAGCTTCAAGTTATCAAAAGAATGCCATGTTATGCTGCTTTCCACATAATTTGATGGGACACGTCTCGACATGCAGTGGTCTTTTATAAAAATCAGTTGTTTTAATATCACTAATGTAGCTGTTATGGCAACCGCTCAAGCAATGAGGGAACAGGAAAAAACAGTCACAGTAAGCCATGTCGATCATCTCATTATACTTTTTTTGTGTGTGTATTGTGCTATTTAATCATATTTATCTAATCACATGATAAGCAAACACGATTTTCTTTTGATTTTAACATTGAGAATTGCCAAAGCCAGTGGCCCATATGTCATAGGTCAAGCGGAAAATAAGATGCGCTGCCAGTTACACCCTAAGTCAATTCATACACAACTAATACATTATGAATCAAAGCAAATTAAAAATGATGAAAAATATATTAATAAGAAATAAAACAAAACAAAACGATGGATTTCAAAGATAAAGTCAACCTTGAATAAATATAGGACTGGGAAGGACTGAAATCTACAGGTATTGTTTTAAAGGTAGAAGTGAGAAAAATTCTTAAAAGCTATTTCATTGAGAGCTTCAACTCCACAGTGACAATGGCTGTTTCTTTGAATGTATAGTTACATTCTTTAAGGATGAAACAAAAGGATGTTGACTTGCTTGTTGTTTCTTTTTCAGTGGTCAAGTATTTTTCCTTCTCAACAAGTCACAGGTATATAAGAGTAGATAAGAACTGAAATCTTGCTTTTTCTGCTTTTAGATATTGAGTTGTTCCGTTAAGTGATAATTTTCTTTCTCGAACAGAACAGCAGTCAGCTTTATTTGTAAAGAAGCTTTTAGCAGTAGCAGTAAGTACATTTCTAGATCATTTTGCACTATTCTTGATATATTTTGGTTTCTGTTCGTTTTTTATAGAATTATTTTTTGTTTCTTTCAGGTCTCCAGTATAACCTATCTCAGGTAAAAAAATATCAAAATTGATTCATATTTTACTTCATGAAAGGCTAAAGAGATACAAGGCAAGGGAAAAGCTTACTCTTCTTTCCATGTTAAAATATGATTTAAGAGATTCAAATAAGTTTAAATTCATATTTGTGAATATTTTCTTTATTGTCTAGCACATCATGAGTAGATTAAAGAATTTTCCACTCATCTCCTTCCTGCAGAACTATATTCCCAGAGCATGCCTTTGGAGACAGATGCTTAGAAGGTACATATTAACAAATTTGCTTCTATTAATTTTGTAACTGTATGATTGATTTACTGGAGAAATACAAGGCTTTTGCAATTCTTTAATTTTAGATGTGTTTATGATGAAATTTGATTGAAGGATTACATTGTCATTAATAGATGAAGATGCTAACTTCTTTAAACCAGTATTTCACTGTTCATATCATGCCTCATATCATACAATTGCCTTTTTGAATAAATGCACATGGAACATGGTTTTGTTGAACATAAGTGAATGTGTCACTGATAATAAGATCTGTACAATGAAAACTGTTTTTATAGTTTTCCTCACTTGTAAAGCTTTGTGATATAGATTTGAATCTGAAAATCCTGAAGGATGACAGTGCTTGCCCAGGAGCATGCCAAGTAATACAGTGGTAAATACAGTTATTGATTTAATAAGTAAGCTTTTTTCATAGTAGTGCACTACTCTATCAAATGTTTTTGCCATTACAAAGTTCTCCTCCTCTTGAATATACAGTTGCTAGTGTCACCTTTGTTCACCAAACACATTGTTAAATGGGTGCAGTAGAAAGCAGTGCCTTGTTAAAAATTATGAGCAACATTGTGATGTGATTTGAATTTAATTTGCAACAGGATCAAAGGTTGCTTTGATGCTCTTGATAAGAGATATGTAAGTTTTGCAATTTTTGTATTAACAACATTTTCAATTGGTGCATGTTGATGACTAGCATGAATTCATATACTGCAACTTTAAGTTTCTGCAGCCCAACTTTTTTAAAATCTCTATTGCCTTTAATCAAAATAAAATGGTAGAACAATCCCTTCATTATTCTAATCTTCATGCTAGAGGCTTCAATGAACCTTGCTGTGCATAATTGTAGATCAAAATAATTACAATATCTCCTGAGCATTACAACTTGAAATGTAATCAGGAATTGCAATAGTCCAAAAATGCTAACATAGACTTTCTTTGGCACTCACACATTCATGAACTTATTATTATCACTTTTTTTTTTGCTTGCAGCTCAGAATGATCGTTATTGGTGTAAGTACTGGAAGTCTTAATTGAAAGTTGTTCATGATTATAACTTCCAAAACAGATTATCATTTGACTGTTTCTGTTCCAAACAGATTTATGGTGATGCTGAAAATCCTGATGTAAGTGACTGTTAAAGCTGCTACAGCCAATTGTTTGTTATAATTGATGTTTAAGAGGCATTTTCAATTGAGTTGTACATGTAATACTGGATAACATTAGTTTGTTTCACTGGAGTCAGATTAGCATTAAAGCTATGGATAGGAAACTCAGCACGTCTGAAAGGCTGCTCTGATTAAAGGAAAAAATACTAAGGTTTGAATTTACTACGGGCTCTGCAATGTAATATTGACAGAACTTTATAATCTGGAAATAGATAGTAAAAAATGACAGAATTTATTAATTCCAAAAATTAGCCTAGTAATGTTACTATCCCCAGAGATAAGTTCAAATTGCAGAGACTAAGCTAGTTTATGTAGTGAATAAGTTTTAAGAATGGTTTGGGTTTCCATTTCTTTAATATCTCTTTTTATCATTGCATATTTGGTATTTAGACAGTCATTGAGACTTACACCTTTAAGGTAAGTTGCATTTGATAAATATAGCAAACACTTCTCAATTTAAGAGTTCATTGCTATTTCTACAGATAACTGACCTGATTTCTTTCAACCCATTGCCAGTTGATTTAACACTACCACAAAATAAGCTTCTTATTCCCGAAAACATCTTAAAGTCTTATTGCCATTCTTGCAATGAATGTTCTGTAGGGCTGAGTAGATTGGTGAGATACATTTTTGTGCAAATGACTTTAGAAAGCTTGTAATTCAATTTTGCAGAAATGATCTGTAGATATTTCAAAAAATAGTTGCACATCGGCCCAGTTTGTAGATCACAGATGTTGTTTATGGTGATGTTGTCTATGTGTCTTCCCTCCTATCAATCATAAGAAAAAACAAATCAAAAAGTGGGTGTAATTCAGCTTATCATATAACATGTCATAATTCATGAGAGCAGTTTACATGCTGAGAAAAATCCTTTTTCATAGTTCTCCTATGTTGGAGGTGAAGTCAGTATCTTCAGGTAAAGACTTGAATTTGTATGTCAGTGATATTAAACAGCAAATGTACCAAAAAATAGAACTACCTGATGGTTAGTGATTGTTGTTCTTTTATTACTTTGTTACTTTTAGGAATGGAAATAAAATTGCAAGTGCCCAAACAGAGAAAGAGACTAAGAAGGCCACCATACGTTTGCTGAGGTACATTTTTATTTGAAGAATGAATAACCCATTGATGTTATAAGCTATCAAAAGATTAATGAATTTATTTAGTTCTTCCTTGTGCATAAAATAATTAATTACCACACGTGAAAATGTTTTTGGGGGTACAGTTGCTAAACAATAATTTTTTAAATTGCTGAATAACTACTTACCAAGGTTTGTTGTCATCCTTTTTGTAATAGAAGAGTAATTTTCTTATTACATGTGTACTTTTGAGAATGTTCACAAGTGGGTCAATAAAATGTATGCATGTTCTAACTTGTCCTTCAAATCTTTAGAACAATAATTCTTCTCAGTCAGACATTGGCATCATTACCAGGTAAGTAACAGTATTATCATGATTATGAATTCAGCATTTGTAGTCATCATGCCCTAAGTTGCACTGTGACGTCTCTTTTTTCAATCCATTTATCTAAGAATATCGGTGTCTTATATATTATCTCTAGATTAGTAGTTTGATATTAACAGAAAAAAAATATACAACTATTTCTGAATTTCCTTGTGTTCTTTCATAGATAGCCACACTGATTTGAGATATTTTTCCTCAGCTTTTTTTGTCTTGTTATTTGCTGTAAAAGCACTGTGGCTTTTTTCAGATGACGTAATGATGACAATGAAGCTGTTGTACTATGATGAAGGTATATGTAGTCTGCTTAATTTTTTTGGCACCCCCGGTTTACTGTGTTTATCACCCATCTCTTAAGAGAAATATAAATAAAACTTACAGCAGTCGCTGATGCCTTCAATTGTTTTGTAGTAACCCCTCCTGACTATGAACCACCAGGTTTCAAGGTAAGATGGTTAAAAGACTAAGCTTAAATTCGAATGCAAATGTTGTCATGTACAAAAACTTAAAATCAATCCCAAACTAGGCAGTCTTATTCAGAAACTGTGAGCGCCAACAAGGTAACGAACGCTCCAACCCAAGCCTCTCGTTTTTCACTTGGCCTCTCCGATTGCGCCGTTCACTGTCGCATATGCCGAAAAAAGTTAGTTTTGTTCAACCGTCGCCACAGAAAAGGTCTGACAATTGATTCTGAAAGAGAAAGACCCCCCGGATCAACGTGAGTTGTTTCGTTTAGTGAAACTGTGGTATACGTCTTTTAAAAAATATAGGGTTTTTCAACATGAAACCGAGGCTGAGATCTAACCAGGCCTTTTAGCTCTTAACCCAGAGAAATGTATTTTTTTTATTCCCGTCAACTGTCAAAGGCCCTGAAATGCAACCGTCAACTGTCAACAGCCGTATGATTAACCGTCGACCGTCAAAATTGGAAAAAAAAAGTAACCGTTATTCACTAAAGCTCCCCCCTCCCATTAAGACCCTCTTGCGGCTGAAGATGGCATCAGTAGTATCTAAACATGCTTCGCAAACTTTAAACTTTGTTTCATGCGAATTTTGATACGTTTCATTTTCAGTTAGTTCCTTTGTTTTTGTCTCCTTAACATTTGACCGAAGATTCACCGTTCTTTATATTTTCCTCGTTTCTAAGTCTGCTCCAACAAGCTTAAGATACAATTTAAAAAGATATTGGAATTTTAGATGCAAATAAGACCAATTTACTTTGGTAAGCTTAATAATCTAATAATCGCACGAAAACAAGCGCGCGATATATATTGACTTTCTTGATATTTCTCATAGTATAGGACAAAAATACTTGCATCAGCAGTCAGGTGGTATTCATTATTACCATGTTATCACATGCTTCATACCTACTCACTAAGTTATGAAGTCTCCATCAATTTTCAATCGCACTAGCCTACGCATTAAAATCAATACTAAGAATTTCTTTTTCTTACTGTGAATAATAAATGTTACGTTGGTATCTCGTGCACTTTAACTATTCTCTTCAATACTATTGTTACGCATATATTTCGTGCACTATTAGGATTCTCTTTCATGGTATTGTTGCGTTAGTATCTCGTGCAATTTTAGGTTTCCCTTTCGTGGGATTGTTGCGTTAGTCTCTCGCGGACTTTAGGGTTTCTCATTCATTCGATGGTACATTAGTATCTCTTGCAATTTTAGGATTTTCTTTCATTGGATTGTTACGTTAGTGTCTTGCGCTCTTTTAGGTCCTTTTAGAATTATCCTTCATTCGATCGGGAAGGAAGACACGTTTTTTCTTGGGGGGGGGGGGGAAGGGCTAAGGCCTCAGAGGGAAGGGTCATCAGTGAGTTATAGGTTCTAAGTTACATTTCTACATGTATATTATGCCATGGCAAATAGTTTTCTCGGGGGACTCGTGTCCTTTTCCGTCCGTATCGAGATGTACTGGACTCGGGTATCGTTTCTTCAGCATCTTGCTCCTGTTGGCTATCCGCTGCCTGATCTCCTGAGTCATTTAGTTCTGAAGAGTTGCTACTAGATCCAACAATGCGCTCCACCCTGTCACTGTCACTGTCAGACTCTGAATTTGAGTCAGAGGCTGGACGAATGTTGCACATGTATTTTCCCTTCGATATTTTATGTTCAAAACTTTTATAATACTCAAAGTTTATACTTACATATTCAAACTTCAGCTACAACGTAAATATCCCACACTGACCGTTCGCATTTTCGTGTTTCAGCTCGCACACATTCAATATCGAGATATATTTATATTCAAACATTTGCGTTCGCAAGCGAAATGTTTTGAGGTTTCTACGGCATGGAACATACCATGTAATAGTGAGGGGAGGGTCGTACTTTTGTCAGTCACCTAAAAGTGGGGAGTCAGGAGTTTTTTTAAATTAAAATGCAAGGGAGGGCCAACACTCTTTTTGGAATTAAAACACCAAACTTCCCCAGCCCACCCTTCCAAGAAAAAACGTACCTTCCCTTAAGTTAGTATCTCGCGCACTTTTAGGATCATCTTTCTTTCGTTGTTAACCCCGATCAAACGGTCATGATAGTTGGTGATAATCGATGATAGTTTTCAAATTTCATTGACTATCATGTTTGCGTTCAAACGGTTCATGATAGTAGATGGTAAAATCCCTCAATGAGGTCGCGCAATTACAAACGAGTATGGCGCCCGCTGAGGTCAGTGATTTCAGTGGCATTCGAAATTTTAGGCCAGAGGTTACGAGTTTAAGATAGTGAAGCTTACCAGGAGATGATTAGAATGAATTTAGAGACATTCTACGAAATTTTGACTGCTACTTAAGTCATTTTACCATTTGCCATTTCGATTTGAGCCCGTTTTCGGCAAAACTGCTGACCGAAAATTTATCATTCACTATCATCCGCTCGTTCAAAAAGGAAAAAACTATCATCAACTGTCATGTCGAATTTGAACATGTCCAAACTACATGATAGTTGATGATGACAGTGATGATAACAGTGCATGATAATTCGTGTCCAAACGCGCGTGATAGTTGAAACTATCATCAACTATTATGACCGTTTGAACAGGGTACCTCGCGCGCTTTTAGGATTCTCTTTTATTCGATTTTTACGTTACTATCTCGCGCACTTTCAGAATTCTCGTTCATTCGTCTGTTACGTATGTATCTCGTGCACATTTAGGATTCTCTTTTACTCGATTGTTACGTAAGCATCTCTCGCACTCTCAGGCCGGATTCTCTTCCGTTGTATAGTTATTTTAGAATGCTGTGCACTTTTAGGACTCTTTCATTGAATTGTTACGTTAGTATATTGCGCTCTTGTAGGAATATATTTTATTCGATTGTTACGCTAATATCTCGCGCTGTTCAGGATACTCCTTCATTCGTAAGTTTCGTTGGTATCTCATGCATTTATAGGATTACCTTACATTCTATTGCTACTTTAGCATCTTGGGCACTTTCAAGATTTTTCTTCATTCGACAAGAGATTTAATTATTTTGCGTTTGATTGTTACGTTAGTATCTCACATACTTTTAGGATTCTCGTTCATTCGACTGGAACGCTAGTATTTTGCTTAATTTCAGCATTTTAAAATTAGCTCAAAGATGAAAACGACATGATCTAAGCGTGATCTCAGTTGTGATCTCGTCGAACGGCAGGAAAGGTGCAAAAAAGTGGCGTGTAAAAAGACAAGTCATCGATGAAGTTAGTTATCTTTCGATATTTCAGTATTAGGTTAACTTTTAAACGAGAGTCGGTAAAAATGACGATAAACTGAGAATTTTTGGATATCTGGAGACTAGTTAACCATTTTAAAGATTCTTCCAGACTGTTGCTAACAAGTGACTAAAAAAGATAGATTATTTAAACCGTTTGACGGTTAGTATTGATTTTCATTGTGGACGTTTGACGGTAAACATCTATTTTTTTTTACGGTTGACCCCACTGAACCCTTGCAAATGCTTGTGTTACACTCTGAAGGTAACAAATGCGTTATTGAATCACGATGTAAGAAAACGCTACACAAATTTGTGAACTATTTTTTAAAAATATGGCGAAAAAGTGGTATTTTGAAGTGAATTGGTATCTTGAACTAAAAAATTGTATGACAGTTACTTAGATAATATACTAAAACAGTTAGGTGATACAGCACAAAAAGATGATTTTAACGTTCTAATTCCTGCAACGATTTTTATATTTTCGGGTGCCAATCCCGCGCGTGTTTCTCTTAAGTCGTGATTTAACAATGATTTTTTTTAAAGTTAAATTCAAACTGTAACACAAACATTTAACACTGAAGTGGGAAGAACTGAAGGGGAATAAGTAATGTAGAAAAGGTGCTTCGCAAACTTGAGAATGTTGTTTGATTAATGCAAATTATCATACATTTAATTTTCAATTACCACCTTTTTATGTTTGTTTTATCAACATTTGATATTGTTTAAGAAGATATCTTCCTAGGTGCTGAGTGTATCTTTATATTATCATTATGATATGGAAAAAGCATTGAACACAGTTTGATACTGAAAATCGACAAAAAGATTGTTAAAAATGAAATGAGAAATGGCAGTTCTTTATTTTAACAGTCATTTGAAATACGGAATATTTAATTGTGCGTTATCAGAAGAACAGAAATAATGTATTTATCCAAAGGCCGAGTTTTTCTATTTGGTGTCAAGAGAAGATAAATTCATCGTCTCTCGTTGGTGTAAGAAAAACAAAAACAAAAACAAACAATAGTCAGGCTATTGGTCGATTTTCTTGTTCTGGAAATAATTAGTACTCAAATCCAATTGTTCTTTTTCACGCAGCACACACCAAACGATTTTTTCAACTTTGTGGAGGAACCTCTGAACATCAAAGTTGGAGACGTGTCAACGGTATTAAATGTCGGACAGTAATAACAAAGTAAAAGTTATTGTAAATGTTATTTCGTGAAATACTGATAATCTCATGTGTATAGTTAACGCTGCAGGATAGTTATAGGGTTCAGGAAAGAAACAGCGCAACAATTTCAAAAAACATCCCAGGAAAAAAGCCACTCAACTTCTCTATAACAGCTATGGAACAACTCTTGCTGTTTTTTGACTGCCATCATTTAAATCAGCAATTAAACATCGGTTGCAATAATTAAGAAAATTTAGTAATATAGATGTTAGTTGGTTTTTTTTTTCGGAGTATCTGGCAATATTTACACATGTATGCTTATGTTGTTTTCCTTTTTTTCATTATCGTTTATCCTCTGATTCCTTAAAATGTCTTCAGCCATTTCACACGTAAGTATGACTCTGGTAAAATGTAAAAAACGAGTATTACATCTTCTGTGTTTATATATAGTTACCGCTGAACTGGAAACTAAAGGGGTAGTTACCTTTATGTTTACAGAGTAAAGCTGCGTATAAGAACAGATTGTCAGCAGTTTGAATTGAAAGATGACAACAATAATGAAGAAGTTTACAGTATCGATCTGGAACCTGTCACGAGTCCATCAAAAGAGAGCAATTTACAAGAATCATCCATACAGCAACAACAAGTTGAAGCAAACAATCCTGTTGTAAGTATTATACTTTACGATATAAAAGACAGTTGAAAGTTAGATTAGGATCCAGTTTCTTGCTCTTGTACTTTGTATAGCCAAGACCAAAATCCACACAAAGTAATAGAAAATAATTACTATTCATATGTCTCCCTCTCAAAATCATAGACTTAAATTCAATTATCTGCTTCAACATAACTCACAAAAGCTTTGCATTGACACCTAGATCCTGTAGCAATATGTGGGATATTCAGTTTTTACGGGTCTCATGTAGTCTGGTGGGGTTAGAGCATTCAAAGCCTTACTTTCCGGATTCTCGATGCAGTGAGAGTGTCTTAATTTCACGTCTACTATTCAGTGGCGAATATTATGTAATGTGTGGTCTCGAGAGCATATGAAATGCTCAGCCTTGTTAGAGACTACTTGGATACGTTGTTTGATCGTGTGAAGAAGGAAATAAGCGTTCTCAGAGCTGATATTTAATTTGACACAGAAATCCCTTTCATCTCCGTGTGACATTGAACAAGAAGGGGGGCAAATGTCTGAAGAGATCAGAGAAGTAAAGGACAAAGGTTAGACTTCTTTACCTTAATTGATCAAGAAACAACGGCCGTTATTGTGTTTTCCATGGTTTCACTCAGCATTGGAGTTTTTTGTTTCGCCAGGATTGGAGGTTATGGACTGTGATCAAGAACTTCCTGGTAAAAATATATGGTTACTCCTGACTTTGAAATTTGTCAGATCGTAGGGTAATAGTTACAACTGATGAGATAATAAATCTTAAGGTTGTATAGAAAGGAAAATAATATTTTTTCTTTCTTTTCTTCTGAAAACAAGTTACCTGCCTTTTCGCGTTCTCTGCGGTCTCAAAGGATCTAGCCATCGCTAATGCATCTTGATTTAACTGTTAGATAACGGTTTGCACAATAGCCAAAAAATAATTGAGATAACCATCGGGCGATCCTTCCCATTTCAGATCCTCCAATACTCCCACTTTCACATGATTATTAAGACCTACTTGACCTAAAACTGAGAAAGTTAAAAAAACCTTCTTGGTATGCTTGTAATAACTTTACTATCGTACGCTTGTTCTGCACCAGTTCCGGTACAAGTGCCAATTCACCCCTTTTCATTCCATAGATCAGTCTCAACAGGATGGAGAAGAGGTCATCAATGTAAAATGTCCTTGTGGCAACGATGAGGTATTTGCAATGCCTGGACACTTATTTTATAAAAGAATAACTTTGTTTTAAGTTTATTTTTGATTAAGAATGCGGCTACGTCATGCATATCTTTTAAGATGCCAGTTTACTATTACAATAGTGAGTATCATCTTTTTAGTTTCCTTACAGAAGTAATCTTGACGGCCAGATAAGCAAAAGAACATTAGCTACAATTTTTTCAATTAGACGCATCTACTATATCATGTAGAGACGTTTTGTAAGCTTTACTAACGTTAACGCCGCCTACCTTTAGGATGAGGGCTTAATGATACTATGTGGGGTCTGCAATAACTGGCAGCATGCAGTCTGTTTCGGCGTCTTAAAACAAGAGGAAGCTCCAGAACTTCATGTATGCGTGGGTTGCTCTAAGGTAGCTATAATTTGAATTCCTTTAGTGGTGCCTCTGATTCATCAGCTCATAAATGTGCACCTAAACATATACTGAGTGTCCGTTCGTTTTAGGGTGAGTACAGTGGGAAGTGTACAGATTCTTCACTGGTTAACCTCAACACCATAGCTTTACAGGTACCTTTTAAACTGAGTAAATGAATGGTTTTGAGACTTGATTTAAGTTAGATCCAACCTGCCGTATGTGTTAAGTGTAGCTAAAACGTCTTCCACGGAAAAAATTCTGACTAAATTTTATTTATTTAAAATCATTCCTTTATAATTATTTGCGTTTGTGAATCAAACTAATTACAAATGCTGTTGCTTCCGTTTTATTTCCTATTTCTCTTGCTAGGCTACGTGTCTTTGGCGCAGAACCTTAGTTGCTTGCAGCGAGTTGAACAGGATACTACCTAACACTTTGGCTCGTCACCTTAGTATGTATTTTTTCCTATTGCCTCTGACCATACCAAAGAATCCGGCAGTCCGTCATGCATGTTTTATACTTTTGTTCAGAGTTAGAGATGAGCATCGCCCAAGGTTTAGTCAAACGTCTGGAAAAAGAAGGATTCATAAGAAGCACTTTAAAAGGAAAGAGGTAACTTTGTCATGAGAGTATCGGTTGATGTGATTATGATAAATAAATCCAGAATTATTGAACAGTTTTTTTATTTCTTTACCAGGCTTGGAAAAATTGTTAACAAGAAGAAACTGCAGGCGGAGGGTTTCGGGAAGTATTTCAGTCTAGGGAGTGGAAAGCTTGAAACTGAGGTTGACCTTTCAGACACGGTTGGTCCTGATGAGAATAAGTCAGAGGACGGGGTATGTTATAAGATGTACGCAAAAATTCATCCAGTTTATGCTGTAAGTGTTATATGCAAGCGCCCAATTTAAGCCCAAAATGGACTTATGGAGCATGTAATTCCTCCTTAGAAGTACTTGTGGAAACTTTATTAAAGTTTAGAGATTTATAGGTTACCTACCCCATAGTTTGATCAGTAGGAAACCAGTTGGTTTACGACATGACATGAAATTTTCCGTAATATGCTCTGATGAATAACATTCTGAAATTTTTTATACTTGTCGGTTTATTTCTTTCTTATTTATTTCACATTAAAAATAGTTCCCGTTCTTTTTCAACTTAAGGTGGAGGCAATAGTTCAGAGATGCTCAAAGATGGATGTATCAGGAGCCTTAAAAACCTTTAAGAAAAAAGTAATTGCTAAGAATGCTTTGAAAAATTATGCCAGAGCTTAATTGATTTTTTTGTGCTAGAGGGTATAACTATGCTAAAGTCTTGATCAGACGCTTATTGCATATACAGAAGTGTTCGGTTCCAATTTACTAACAAGTATTCAAGTATCACCTCAGTCGAGGCAGTGTTACTGTACATTGTATGTTGAGTGCCTCAGGAAATGCTTTTTCTTACCTGCACCATAGTAATGATGGCAATCATCTGCCAGGAATGAAGAGACAATGGTGTGTGCGATATAAATCAGTCCGACTTTACGGTCAAATTCTCGAGATTAAATTTTGAAGCTCACGTTGAGACTGTGAACTATTTATGTTATAAGATAATCTTCATATCGAAAACCGATGGAAAGACATGGGAAATCAGTAAAATTGAACAGATAGTCTGTTATTCTCACACGTATTTTCATACCTTAGGTATGCAACAAACAGGGAAAACTGAAAAGGGCTGTTTCTCTTAAAGATGAGGTGAGTAAACTTAAAAGCAAAAACGCCTCAGACAAAATCATTTCCCTTGCATTCGCTTTCGTTACCATTTTATTTAGTTGTTTATTTTTGTATTTCTGTAGACAATGGAATTTGACATATGCGACAGTCAAGAACAATGTTTTGAAGACCGTCCTCAATCAAAGAGAAGGAAAGCTAGTGTAGCAAAAAGTGCAATCCTGGTTTGATTTCAAACTGGAAGGAAACTTATTGAATCAATTTTTGTATTTTGTTAGCTGAGCTCAGTTGCGGTAAACAATTTTAATTCGCGATGGTACATTCCTGCTCCTTTCTTACGAATTAATGCTAATGCGCTGTATTTCACTTTGAACAACGTTAAAAAAAGAGTATTGACGAAAAAGTTTAAAACAGCAGAATTTGCTTGTATTTCAGAATCAGAAATTATTTCACTGTCAGTTTCCTAAATAAAAATTGTTTGAAATCCTTATTTTAAAATTTTTTTGTGTGTGATTTTGGTAAAATAAATGGAGAAAGAGCTTCAATTCGAGATTTCATTTTATAGGGACGCGCCATTAGAAAGCTATGACGGAAAGGAGCTGGGCTTATTATCTTTACACTGCCAAAAGCGCACTTGTTTGTGTTTTCGGCGAGGATAAGGGCTGTCCGCCCGCTTTTTCCTCACTTTTTCGGGGGCGAAGAAGGCGAAAGCGCGAAAAGTCCAGTCCGCTGCCCATCGAGATAGCGAAAGAGGGAACTAGTCCAAGCGAACGTAAGATTTCAGATTGGGAAAAGCTAATCGTTCAAAATTTTAGAGCAGTCAAACTCACTGTTTCGTGATAGCTGGCATCTTTTTTTCCTTTACCAGTTGAATAATTGTTGCAGATTGAATTTGCGTCCTTTCAGAGTACGTTCTCTCCTATGAACCGGTTGTCATCTCTGAAAAAATCTCGGCTGGAGTATTTTTCATCTCTATTGGCTGAATTTCAGGAGCTCTGAGGGACCGTTAGGACTTACTTAGGTTGGTCACAAAAAAATAAATAATAAACTTTGCCATAAATAAAACGAAATGTTTTGAAAAGTTTCATTTTTTTAAAATCTTCTAGCACGAGGCACTAGCTCTTTCCCAGTCCTCTCATGACGTACAGTTGTATTGTGAGCGTGCTTGTTGGCGCTTGACCGCAGCCATCCGAAGGCTCTTATTGTAAAAAATTGACAAACAGTCTGCACGTGCTCAGAATAATGGAGAGTAAACCTAAAGTAGCCAAAGTGGAGGTAATATGCACTTACAGCTTAAAATAATGATAAATGCAAACTTTCTGATGCTTGATGTTACCTTTAGGAGCCCTCTAATGGAATGGAAGTCGATACAGCTGCATCTAATCATGTCGATGATAGCAAGGAACAAAGTTTGAAGCAAGCTTCTTCGACAGCGTCTGGTTCGAGGCCTCCTGCTTCTGAAATGACAAGTGCTGATTATTATTTTGATTCTTACGCACATTTTGGTGAGTAGTGCTTGCTTTGGTGTTCTTTGTTGTAGCTAGGGATACTTTGCTAATGGTTACTTTTTTGGTCATTACATGTATGATTGGATTGGATCGACTTGTGCCTTATCAGGGATCCATGAGGTTAGTTGGTGCATATTTTCCTATCGTTCACCAGTTTCACGATTTATTCTCCACCCTGACTTAGAATGTCACGTTACGATACGATGTAGTAGTAGTAAACTTTCACTTGATGCAGGTGTAAACCTCAGCGTGAACTGTAGCATACAGTTGCTAGTTATAAGTTTAACTACTTAAACGTTTACCAGATCCGTCTGGCATGTTGTTTAAATTTAACGCCTATTTGGGCTTAAATCACCTTTTTTCCAGCAGTATCGGATTAAAAGTCGACAGTTAAACGTAGAAGACTATCATACTTGATTTTGTCTATAAGCGAGGCTATGCATGCATGATATGATGTAGGAATAGTTAAGGATGATAAACCTCTCAAACACAACTTGAAAACCGTCTCCTTTCTATATTTTTTTAGCTGTAACATCAGGTGTTACTCGCTCAGGAAAACCCTTTTGACATGGAAAGGGTGTTGCGGAAGAGGATTAGACATGCTTGTCGACTACTGCTACGCTAAAGCCTCAATTTTCTCCTAGTACCATAGCAATTTTGAACCAACAAATGTTGACTTAGAGCAGCCTTGAAATTGTGAAAATTTTATGTTGAATTTTTATGATGCTTGCTCTTCAAGGTGAACACTTTCTAGAGTATAGATTCCCTGAAATACTTCAAGTAGCTCATGTGACAACATGGAGTTCAATGCTGATTCATAGGTCACAATGTCTCAAAATTACAAGAGTTCTTTCTATGAAGCATTATATTTTTTACAATGTTCTCTATTGCTCCCCAACAGGAAATGATCAAGGATGAAGTTCGTACAACAACATATCGCAATGCAATGTACTATAACAAGCACTTGTTTCGGGATAAAGTAGTTCTTGATGTGGGCTGTGGAACTGGAATTTTGTCCATGTTTGCTGCAAAGGCTGGTGCAAAACATGTGTATGCTGTGAGTGATTTCTTTTGTTTGCAGTTATAAACAAGAATCAGTAGCTTTTACAGTAGTTTGACCATTGATTGGTAAATAATGTAATTTTTTAATTTCCACTATTACCTGTACCAAGAGTGTTTGTTTAACTTGTAACTTTTCCAAAGGAATCAGTGAGGAGTATAGCCTTATGGATTCTTTAGTGGCAAAGATTTCATAGTGCACTTCCTAACTTTTAGGCTGCCTTTAGCACTTTTCAATGCTTCCCAGACAACTTTCCTGTAACATCTTTTTCAGAGAAATGTTCTCAAACTAAAGAAATTTAGAGCCAGTTAAAGGATAGAGCTAATCACATTCCCTTGCTTAAGGAGTAGGTTTGGGAATAGGGGGCTGGGGAGGAATAAAACAAATTTAAAACCTACCATTACTTAGAACCATGATATAACCTCTTTCACTATTTGACAGTCTATTATGTAATTCCTAAACAGAAGGTAAATTCAACAAACAAATGTTCAGATTGTGGCTTTATAAAAAGAATATTCAGCAAATCAGTCTTTTTCTCAAAAGTCACAACAAAACCTCAGTTCTATAACAGTCATAAGATAGCAAATTTCAAATTCAATGAAGGTCTCAGTTGATAATGTTATAAATTAAATTAGTTTCAAATACTTAGCTTTTTTTATATGATTTTCTAAGGATGATTATGGGTATTGAGTTGTATCCTGCTTAACATTGTTTTTTGTCCCAAAATTCTCATAAAAACAGGACACCCATGAGATTGATTGCATTGCTAATTTAAAGATTGTGTCTATTAATACTTTGCTTCCATCTGGGTTATTAACTGGAGGATAATGCTTCATTGAGGGTGGGGTATCATCCAGTGAATATGGAGAATGCATAACTGGCAATTGGAGTTGTGAAACCTTTTATCATATTCCCTGTGTGTTAGCTGTTGTTCACTAAAGTTCTTATTTATTGATTCAATTTACATACAGTCAATTTGTATTTATTGCATTGTAACAGGTTGACTTCTCTTCAATCATTGACTACAGTAAACAGATAATCAAGGACAATAATTTCGAAGAAGGTATGACTTGTATACAAATATGACATAAACTATATATTTTATTTATACTTCATATGCTATACATACATGTATATACTATATATAATATTGATAAGACTTGCAAAGTTGCTTTCTTCCATTTGTACAATATGAGAAAAATCAGGAAATT
Source organism: Pocillopora damicornis (assembly GCF_964200805.1). Taxonomy (NCBI): domain Eukaryota; kingdom Metazoa; phylum Cnidaria; class Anthozoa; order Scleractinia; family Pocilloporidae; genus Pocillopora; species Pocillopora damicornis. The sequence goes on along the minus strand of NC_142679.1, from coordinate 7,668,250 downwards.
TCTCAGTCTGATAATGTGAAAACCTTGGCAAATGCCTTTGTAACAAGCTGCCTTGATTACTGTAACAGTATCCTTTTTGGCTTAACTGCCTGTGAACTGTAAAAACTCTAGCTTATTTAAAATACAGCTGCTAGGCTCCTCTGCAAGGTACAGTACATTGATTCCATCAAATTTTCCTCTATTTTGATAAATCTCTATTGGCTGCTTGTAAAATATGATATTGGGTTTCAGATATTACTTCATGGACTTGCCCCTGTGTATTTCATTGAGCTCATTACTTTAAAACCTTTATCTAGATATAATATCAGATAATCCAATGAACTCTTACTGCAGCCACCTAGGATAAAGACTTGGCACATGCTCAGTTACCAAAGTTTTACCATGGCAATGCCAGCGCTTTGAAACTAACTACCATTGGAATTTTGTAGCGCAAATAACATGCACATCTTTAAGTCAGTGGTAAAAATGTATCTATCTTGTGTTGCTTTTGATCTTTAACATATTTATGTAGTTAAGATTTTGTCCTTTCAAATGGTGTAAGGAACTGCCAAATCCATTCATACCTGACTGTAAATAGTAGGAATATTTATAGATAAGCCATTTTGTAACTTAAGTTTATTAGATTTTATTTCGAAAATATTGTAAAGTGTTGGAGAGCATCTACCCATGGAATCCCAACTCTATAAGAGTATTAAGTTATTATGATTATTATAAACTGAATACCGTATTTACCCATGTATAATATGCACCCCAATTTTTGACCAAATTTTTCTTTAAAAAAAAGTTTTCATAGCAAAAAACACATTAATTCTTCCCACAATAACAATACTTGCATTACAAAAACTTCGAAATTGCTTATGTACTGGTAACTAACTAATTACAAAAAGGTTGAAAATGATAGCAAACAGCCTTGCAAAAAAAGAGTTTCCACGCGAAAAAACCTTCAAAATCGGACTCGATTCTGACTCAAAAAGTTGGTTGAAATCAAGTTCACTATTATTTATATTGTCCTCAGTTGAATTGTAGACCATATTGTCTTTGGAACCATCTAAATTGTTCGTAATGTCATATTTCAAAAAAGGAATTAGTTATCATTGCTGCAGGAATATCACAATCCATAAGCAAATCAGTTCCTCTGACAGCTTTCTTATACAACCAGTTGGCATAAATTTGTAGATTCTGTCAGCCATCCAATCCCTTCATTGTTCTTTGACTTAATCCTTGAAGGGCTTGTTTAAAGAGACATCCAAAGGCTGCAAAAGTGAGGTTAAACCTCCAGGAATTACGGCAAGGTTGGTGTTTTCTCGTTTGAGGGACGCTTTCACCATGTCAGTCAAGTGGGCCTTGAATGTGTCATAAACAAGCAGGCTATGTATGCAAATTAGGATGTGCTTGACAAACAATAGAATCCATGTATAATACGTGCTGCGATTTTGGTGGATATTTTTATAGAAAGAAGTGCATATTATACACAGGTAAATACGGTATTGATTTTTAAGAGTATCCTTTGTTTAGCTTTACTGCAGCAGCTCATTTTCCCCAGCTGTTACGTTACATTTTTGGGATCTTTCTTCAGAGTGCATAGCATACGTGTACATGTACTTTATCACCCCAGCCTTTTTAATGTTCTTTGAATTGAAATTATAATTTCCAACAAGAACATTTTTGATCAATTACTGTATAAAATATGTTTGTATATCTTTAAAACTTTGATTTATGATTTGAATACTCTTTTAGTATTTGTTGTGTATATTTTTTAAAGTTGATTTTTATTTTTGAATCTTACTTGACTTTAACTCATTTTGATATATTTGTTTTAGTGATCACCCTCATCAAAGGTAAAATAGAAGAAATTGAACTGCCTGTTGAACAGGTTGATATCATCATCAGCGAGTGGATGGGTTACTGTCTTTTATATGAGTCCATGTTGGATACAGTTTTATTTGCTCGTGATAAATGGCTGGTAATTGCAAGCCTTGTATAATACCTTGTATAATATAAAAGACCTTCATTTGTTTGTTTTGGTAAATTAAACAGAAACCCTGGAAAAATGGTGCAGTAGATTTTGAATGATCTGCCTGAATTAGCTCAGAGAATTACGGTAGTTTAAGGGTTTTTGGTATAAGTACATGAACAGATAAACTGGGATAAGAGTTGTTCCTGTTTGAAAGTAACATTTATTTTCAAAAATCTGGATAGCTTTTGGAATGCCTTTAAAAATTTTTGGACACAAGGTGTTATTATTAAAGAATTTTAACAACAACTTTGAAAACATTTTGTGGCTGGTTAAAAAAATGTTTTTCAATTAACTGATTTCTAGCTGAAGCATATATCATTTTAACTTTCCTCTTTTCATTTATTTCTTGTAGAAACCAGGGGGACTCTTGTTCCCAGACAAGGCACAACTGTATCTCTGCGCTATTGAGGACAGGCAGTACAAAGAAGACAAAATTTATTGTAAGTGAAAATAGAATTGTTGATTACATTTACAGTACATTGATTTAGGGAAGGAAACACTAACATACTAGCCAGCAGCAGCCTTAAATGCTTAAAGATAGGTAAAAATGCCAATAGTGATGCCCTGGCAGGCAAGCCAAAACATGCAATAAGTTCTGCTCAGGCACTTGTTAAGGCACTTGTTAAGGTTGCACCATTAAGTTTTAGCCTGATTATGTTATGTGCACCAGCATTGTATTTTTATTGAGAATTTGTTATGTTTTCTGTCTTCAAGATCCCTAAAAATGACCAAAATGTAATATACAAAATTCTGACTGTTATTTTCTGTAGTTGTAGGTAGTGAAAACTGATAGCACTACAGTCAAACCTTGATTATTCAGACCTTGATCCTCTGGACTTTTCCTCTGGTCCCAATTTTGTCGTGAATATTTATTAGTCATGATCAAGATCCATAGCCATATTCTTTTTAGAACTATAGTGTTGAGAAGCAAAGTAAAGGCGAGTTTGTTTCGCTTTCAAGAAGCAAAAGCAGTGCTCTCACGTGTTGTAACTAATGTTTTAAAAAGTGTTTATTATGGATGAAAAGACAGAACAATGTTGATGCTATTCAGATTATGCAGCTTTGGAGAATGCTGGAACTCTCTATGCACATGCGATGTTCCTCTTTAAGACAAACTGACCTGCTTCAACATTTTAGGCTGATGTAAAAACATTTTTCATGAATTTTTATTGTTAATACACCTGTGTAGAGGTATTCACAACGCACAGGGGAAGATGTAGACCATGTTTTTTTCAAAACGATTTCTAAATGTTTTGTTTCATGATTAGCAGTCGCTTTCTTAATTTAATCAGTTTTTGTTCCTCATTAATATTCATATTCACAATTATTCGGACTTGATTATCTGGACTATTTTGTCTAGTCCTAATGAGTCCAAATAATCCAGGTTCAACTGTATATGTTGTTACACAAATGATCACTTCCTATTTCTTTTACAGGGTGGGACAATGTTTATGGCTTTGATATGAGCTGTATCAGGAAAGTTGCCCTGACAGAGCCTCTTGTGGATGTGGTGGAGGCTAAGCAAGTAGTTTCTAATTCCTGTCTCATAAAGGTAAATTCCAAAGGAGATTGGCTTATTGAACACATGATTTTTAAAATAGTATTTAAACTATTTTTTCTTTGTCCCTTGCTGTAGGAAATTGACTTGCATACTGTGAAGAAAGAAGACTTGTCGTTCAGTGCACCTTTTCAGCTGTATTGCAGGCGGAATGATTATGTCCATGCGCTTGTTGCCTTCTTTACCATCGAATTCACACATTGTCACAAGAGGACTGGGTTCTCAACCGGTAAATCTTTTCTGCTGATTGTTAAAATACATGTAAAGCCGTCACAACTAGAAAAATATTTTCTTTCTTTGTGGCTTATCAATATCTCTTGCTAGATAACATCTCTTGCTAGATCAACATCTCTTTGTGGCTTATCAACATCTCTTGCTAGATAAAGATAAAGATCGTGAACAATTTTTCCAAGTAATGCAAAGAACCAATCACAACCTAAAGGGAACCATTTCTCAAGAGAACATAGTCAGAGGTTTCATTTAAGTTGGGGCTCTACATTTTGTTAGGGCAGTTTTTGACCCCATTCTTTTCCTTGTTCAGCTCCAGACTGTCACTACACTCATTGGAAGCAGACAGTCTTCTATCTTCAAGACTATCTCACAGTCAAGTATGGTGAAGAATTATATGGAGATTTCAAAATGCAGCCAAACCCCAGGAATAATGTAAGTTCTTGATCTGAAGGGTCATCTGCAATAGGTTTGTCACTCTATTACATGTATATTCATTGTCTGTTGGCCATTGGCCTTAGCATGTAACTTGTGCACCAGCCTGTGCCATAGTTTTTCATAGGTTTTATTACAAAGGGCTTAGGGCTTACGTGTTTGTTATCTAAAAAAAGCTCTGATTTCAAGCGTTCAAGTAGAATTTGAAAAACCTCTCTCCAAAAACGTTTTTTTCTTTTGTAGATGCCTTGTCATAACTCTCACTTTCCATTAGAAATAATTCATTTAAGTCCTTCTCTCCGCCTCACTCTCTTTTTGTTACAAATTTAATCTAAAGTGAGTCAGTCCAAAAAAACCAGGAAAATGGATGACTTATGGTGACCTATTTAGGTGCTAGATACTCTGAATAACGAGCGCTTGTTATTACGTTGTGTGAACTGTCCTTGCCATTATGCATTACCTTCAGCGTATATTGGATTAAGATTGGTGGCTGGAAAATTGCCATTATTTGTGGGCGTAGGTATCTCAACCAAATGAACCCGTTCATCACTAAAAGCAGAAAGTCAATCTACCGCAAGTGACTGTCCAACAATAACCAATATATAAACAAAACCCTCGAGTTAATTCATTTCTTTATTCTCAATTCGTTTCTGCATGCTAGATTTTAAAACTGTGAGGAGAACTTGTAACAGGAAACTCGTTATTAGTTAAAACAAACGTTCAAGAGCTAATAAAACTACCTGTTTCTCCTGTCCTTACCCCATTTCATTACTCAGCAACTTAACGTGTTAATCCTTCTTTTTCTCATAGCGTGATTTGGATTTCACAATCAGTGTAAACTTCAATGGAGAGCTTTGTAATTACCAAGCTTCAGACAACTACAGGATGCGATAGTATAAGAGTGAAAGCCTCTACTTGTACAGTAACAAGACGATATTCTTAATATAAAAGATGCTGCTGGTTAGCATGTCGTTAGTAGAGCATATGTTGTTTATGATATCAATACCAGATTACAGAATCACGTTTATGAAGGAAACGTCAGCATCTTCTAGCTGTAGTGTTGCCAGTTAAGCACTGTAAGAAGTCTGTCTTCATTCAAGCACTAGAGGTAGAGCTTCTTTTAAACGTACCTGGCAAATTGCTGACAAACTCGATAGAGACACAACGAACACAGTGACTATGTTGGTGATGTTATAACCTGATGGCAATGAAGGGCAGGAGATGGATTAAGGAAATTATGAAATAGATCGATCAAATTGTTGTATGGAGACTGGCAGGGACCATTGGCAAATAACAGATGTAATGCGTTTATCACTGGAAGACAAAAATTCGAAATTGACTCGTACTAAGCCATTCGAAAAAAAATGAATGTTGGGCGTCATTATTTTAATATTCTTTGTTGGACATTCTCTCTACGGGTTTCGTTTGGTGTCATCAGGCAGTTTTCTCTACAGACAGTTTTATTTGTTCCATTTTCAGGCAAGAGCACTTCAAATACAAATTGCTTTTTTGTTATCTCCGTCCCATTTAGTTCTGTCTTGGTTAGTTTAGCTTGTTTAAATTTTTCTTATTTACCTGAACTAACATTTAGCCTTGGTAAACCAACTCTCCATGAGCGTTTATTATGAAATAGTTTAAATTATTGCGAAAATGTAAGCCAATAAAAATGTATTACCCTACGATTCCTAGTGTAATAATGCTGAACTTTCACTCTACCCGCTAGACAGGTAGTAGTACTGATACATGTGTTACTGACCAAGCAGGAGGTCAAGATTGCTGGATATTGGCCAAGTTCTTTTTACTTTTTTTATTTCAATTTTTGTGCTTTTATTGACCAAAACGACCTCGAGGCCCATATAAACGTAAGGGACAACTAACTAGTGATCTAGACAAAAAAAGCTTCGTCGAAAAAGGATTTATTGTGTGGCAAAAGTATAAGACGAAAAAAATGTAAAATAAATAAATGCAACACATTGTGGGTTTCCTTGTTTTGATTTCATGAAGAAAAAGTTCCCGAGGAAGTTGTGGAAGATGGTACAAGCATGCTCACTGGAAATTGAGCTTGAGTTTCTTTATGTGTAGTAATTGCCATGACAGTCGCACACTACCCAGTAAATCATGTCTTTATCTCGTGGGTCGTAAGTGATTGATCGTCAAATTAAAGTTACTTTATAATGGTCCATATCATCTCAAAATTATTCTTGAGGCGGTTGGAAAAATCCGAACGACCACATGAACATCAGACTGAGATATTTAATTTTGTTCTCAATTTAGTTAAAACAACCTCTATCTCTTTTTTCTTGTACAAGTGAACTGAAAACTAACTTAATCCCACCCACACTTTACGTGATCACCCAAAGTCATTGTGGTGTCACGTAAACTCCTTTAACCGGTTATCTATTTTTATATCTGATATAAATTTGCTCTTTCCGTTCACTGGTTAACCCGAAGTCATTTTAATGTTTCGTTATTCCCCTTTAACTGGCTATGTTTTACTTCTGTCTAATTTTAATGAATGGTAAATTTTGCTCCATCCTAATGTAAACGTTAAATTTTTCTTCATCTTGAGCAGCGTCTATAAAGAGTTCGTTTGGAGTCCTGTTTACATGACTTAGGCTGGTGTCTATATTTCCGTGTACTTTGTCTTCAAAATATTACTGTCGTATCACGCGATACTTTTGTCTTTGTTTTTCTGCTTTGACATGTTATTTTTAAAGGTGATTTCAGCCTATCATTGGATTAACGTCTGAATTTTATTTTTATATAGAAATTTACGTGACAGTTAACCTTGAACCCCATAGATTATTTCCATCACAACATGTTCCATGTTCAGTCTTCGGGTTAGGTATAGTTCGGAATTGTTTCATTAACAAAGTTTTTGTTTCTTTTTTGTTACGAAAGCAAGGTATGGCCATAAAAGTAAATCAGAATTGTCGATTGTAGTAAACACTGTCAATCACTATTGAACGCATGCAGGGATTGAGACCTATGCTGATGACTGACTTCATCTAAAATTACCGCTATGATGATTGATACGTTTGGCTTTTTTTTCCAAGACAAGAATGAAGGTCAGGGGTGGAAAACAAAGCAGGGAAGAAACCGTTCATCCGAGACCTTCTTGAAGATTTAAAAAACTTTAACGCCGAATTCCTCGTGGTCGTTTTTCTTGGTAGTTGAATTCTAAAACTGAGACACTTCACCCTTTCACTCCCGAGATCTCATTAGTAATTCTCCTTACTGTCTTACAGTTCTCGTGATGTTTGTTTGGAGAATTTTGTATTGGATCAACTTATATTCTCTTAATTTATATTTTTCTTTATTCTCATCACTTGTCTGCTTGATATTGTATTGATATTGTAAGGATAAAATTCTGTCTTAGTCACTCATGAGAGTTAAAGGGTTAAAAGTGTTAATATCAAAACCCTGTTTTTCGGAAAGATAGCTAAGTGGATTGTCGCGTAAAATTCACAGTTTGTGGTTCGGCCAAGGTCGTTGCTCCGCTCCCAGGTCTAAGATTATTGTCAGCTGAGGTGACGAATTGTGTGAACAGCAGGAAGGATCGTCATTCGAACAATCACAGAATAACATGAAATCTACGAACGAACTTTGGAACGTCATGGGTATGTATCTTGCTGACGGACCAACAATGGATTATAAATATGATATATTATAAGCTGAATTACGCACGCAGTTTGATTGGTCCTTTCTAATGATCTATTGGAGGTCAGACGCATAGATGACGTCACCATGAACGATTGTTTGCTTGTTTATCATGCCGGGCGTTTGTTCAGTTATAGATCACAGAAAGCGTAAAAATGTGGTAAGGACGTCGGGGACAGACTCGGTTGCGCCTCTTGTGCCGCCTTTTTGTTGTCATTAGTATGCATATTCTCCATAATGTTCTCCATACATTTCCGAAGGTGCTAACAAGGAGAATTTGTTTAACAATCAAGAGTTTGTTTAGGTTACTTTTTGATCATTTCCTTTATTCTCTAATATTATACATGAAAACATTACTCGGTTCTGATTGGTTAAGATAAATGCAGTTTTCAGGTAATTCAATGCAGAGGAGGGTTAATTCTGTGCCAAGAAAGTAACAAACCAGACAATCTGATTGATCAATAATCAAAGAAACTCACAGATAGCCAATCAAATGGGAGCGTTGGATGTCGCCACATTTGGCTACGCTGCAGACTTTGGACTTTTTTGCGCCTCAAAGATGTGAAAATATCATTTCTTTGTATATTGCTGTTTTGATCTTACGCGGTTGTTCTGACCGAATGCACAGGTTTCAATAAATTATTTTTGCACTTAATGCGCGCGCTTTGCTTCTGCATAATTATGACAAGCTATCTCGTATTTTTTCATGTACATTATTAATACGTAATCACATGATTTTTCTCGTGCAGTTTGGAATAAATAAGCACTTGTTAATTTTTTCAAGGACCAAAAATTGCACGAGCCTGTAGGGCGAGTGCAATTTTGTGAGTCTGAAAAAATTTATTCGAGTTATTTATTCCAAATTGCAATCGAAATCATGTGATTACCTATTCAGAGGTGAAATTGTAGGAAGAAATTAGATTAGGGGTTGAAGGGTTAACTGAACAGACGTACAGCAACATCAAGGAAGATGTCATTAAGGAAGAAGTTGACCAATTTAAATAAATTTTAACCCTCCTACCCAACAATCAACACGAAAATATATTATCGCGGTCGAGGTTCAGTGACTAAATTTGCCAACGATCAGGAAATTGTCCTTGTGATATATTTGTGAAGTAAATTTCCCGGAAAATAATTTGCCTTACGGCGATCTTATGACTTGCTCAAATCATGTCACATGTAAGCTTACGTTACCCATGTTAACTTAAGTTAAATCACACGATACAATTCAACAGTTTAGGACATAACCCTCTATACTTTACGGAAAAAACAAATCCCTAGGACTTCCTCCTGATCCTTGCAAAAAGAAATCAGGGCTCGGCTACAGTTTCGCGAAAGAGAACAAGACGGGAGCGGTTCTTAAAACTGATGTAAGTAATTTAAAGTTGTCCCTTGCGAGACACGAATTACAGCTCGGGAAGAAATGTCTCGATTCACAAAATATCATTGAACCGTGTATTGATAAAGTTATAAAAAGAAACACTTTGAAAGTTTTCCTTGGTGATTCAGGCGTTAATTGCTATTTTTAAACTTCAGATCGGGGAACACAGTGACAATCAGTGTCCATGGCATCCTGGCGCGAAACCTTTTCTCGAAAAAAATTCCGCGATCCGAAAACCATGATGGTGACTCAATTGAACCGTTGTCTCGGCATCTTTGACTTGACTCTTCTCGGAGTCGGGATTACCATAGGAGCTGGGTTGTACGTTTTAACCCCTGAAATTGCCCGCAAGTTCACTGGCCCAAGTGTGGTAGTTTCGTACTTCATCGCCGCTTCTGCCTCAGTCCTAGCTGGTTTGTGCTACGCAGAGTTTGGTTGCCGTGTGCCTAAGGCAGGCTCGGTTTACGCTTACAGCTACTCAATCATGGGTGAACTCTGCGCCTTTATCATAGGCTGGGATTTGATTTTGGAATACAGCATAGGATTTTCCTCAGTAGCCAAGGCGACCAGTTCATATTTGGATGCTCTCTTTGACGACCGCATCAAGAATTTGACAATCTCTGCAATTGGTGAAATACATGTCAAGGGTATCGCACAATATCCTGACATACTTTCGGTTGTCTTAATATTTGGAATTGCGCTGATTTCACTCATCGGTATGAAGGAAACATCCAGGTTCAATACACTGGTCACAGTGCTTACCATGCTCCCGATCATCGTCATTGTGTTTGCTGGTTTGTATTATGCCGATATTAAGAACTGGACGGATGATTTCGCCCCGTACGGAGCTTCAGGGATTTTGACCGGTGCAGGCACGTTATTCTATGCTTTCGTTGGATTTGATGTCATTGCGACTACCGCAGAGGAAGTAAGAAATCCTGGAAGAACGATCCCCATCTCTATTGTTTTGACATTGGGTAAGTAGCAGTAACTGTTTCGCGACTATCACACTTTCGTTTCTAGAGTATTTAGCTAAAGACACACGAAACAAATATTACCGAAAAATTAGTCATAGCCAAAATTGAGCAATCCCGATCTCCACTGTCTTGACATCGGGTAACCAGCAATAACCATTTTGCGACTTTCGCATTTATTTTTCTCAAGTTTTAACTTAGCCCTTTACTCCTTAACATCAGTTTGCAAGTTTTCCATACTGTTCTTCATACATTTCATTTGGTACTTACTAGGAGTATTCGTCTAACAATCGCGAGCTTTGTGGCTACCGTTTCATTTCCGTTTTAGTTTCATTTCCGGTTTTACGTTACATTAAATGTCACGTGACAATCACCAGGAGTTTTGCACGTGCTTTGACATTTTTGGAGAGAGTTTTACCTTCAGTGTAGCGATTTTGGTTTGCAAAACAGTCCTTTAACGTGATTGTGATCGTTACTGCGATTTCCCTTTTTTCTTGTACGTTATCTTGTAACGCTACACACGGATTAAAAGCGAAAGCTACAAGCTTCTTGAGTTCGCGATAATTTCATTTATTTTCGTGACCTTAATGATTGATTCAGAGGTGATACTGTGGGGAGAAATTAGATGCTTATCACTCTTAGGGGTTAAAGGATTAGGACCACTCCAAACAAATATGATCAGGAAAAATAGTTTGGCTCCTGTTTAGTGCAGGCACTCTTACCAAAAGGACTATAATGTTAGTCAGTTATATTCTCTTGAGCCACTTGTGTAAACATTCCAATGCCATAAAAATGATATTGGTCAACTTTTACTCCGGATACACATGACTCCCAGTCTGTTACGTCATAGTGTCGTTTTTAGTCAAACACGATCAGGCCAACGGTTTGGTCTTTGTAAAAATATCTGCGATCGCTCTGAAATTGGTTTCAAAGTTTAACCAGAGGGAATCCCTCGTCAAATTTGGGTCTTCATTTCAGTTTTCAGTCATCAACTCAAAAATTGTAAAAACTAGGTCATGTGCTATGCAACTCTAGGCCTACCTGACCTACTAATGTGATGATTTCATCAAATATTCCTGCACTAAGTTTCTAGCGCTTGATTGGAATCAGGTCTTCGTGGGCAATCATGACCACCCTTAAATCAAAATCGTAGTTTTGCCCCACTTGTTATTACTCACCGTTTTCCACAGTGAACTGTGCTTCATTCAGTCTTATTTATAACATGAATTATCACAGGCAGCCCAAGCTCACGTCTCGAGAAAAAGCCAACGATTAATTCATGAACGCGTCACGTGTTGTGTCAAAACGCGTGAAGCGTTCATGGATTAATCGTTGGCTTTTTCTCGAGACGTGAGCTTGGGCCACCTGTGAAATCATGATCAAGGGATTTCGAGCGCGTCATAGTTGTTTTAGGGCGAAGTCCACATTAACTGTCACGCACGGAATCGTATTTTCCCCTGGCGTAACTTGCGTGACGCTCTCTCAATATCATTTTGAACTCTGAATTTGGAGGAAATCGTGGCAGGTAAAGACACGGTTAATCGCGGTTTTTTCAAAAATGAGCTGCGAAAACAGAGAGCACCCTAGACAAAATGAATTCAGTGGGCGTCAAACTTTGCTCAGAGTTAAAATCAAACATTGTTATACGTTTCACCTTTCAACAATCAAAATATATTAATAACGTCACCTTCCGAAAGATTTGAGAAAACCCTCGAAAGAAAACTGAAAACAGCGGCAAAAGCTGAGCATTGTTATACCCACCAGAAAAATCTAGCTGGTACAAAGTATCTAATTTTCGATCAAATTTATTTCCAAGCTGTGAAATATGACTTTTGAGGGTTCCCTTTAGATCAAGAGAATATCAGTGAATATTCTCTGTTTGGATATTTTGACGTACGAGCCCGGCATGCGATCCTTCCAAATATTCCAGATTCATTGGAATATTTGGAAGGAACACCCTGAAAGGAGAAAAATCACCCAAGGTTTGTAAATAACTGACTCTCTAACATAGAGGGTGAAATTACTAAATGCTTATTGACTAAGACAATGAGCATTTTCCGCTTAATATTTTTGATTGCCCCGTGCAAAATTGCTTGAAATTAAAAATACTGAAAAAGTCAAAAAAGGCTTAACTTTACCATAACGTGTTCTTAAAATAACTTCACTGACGGTGAATATTTTTTTTTATCAGGGCTGGTTTCATTGCTTTGGCATATTGGTACAAAAATGAAATTTTACTCGGCTGATTCGTGCGTTTTACAGTACGTTGACGCTAACTGAATACTGAAATGGCTTCCTACGAAATTGTGCAACGTTTTTTACCTTCTCAGTGAAAGAAATTTTGCTCTTCAATACTATAAACAAGTAATTGCATGTTTCCATGTAGAGTTAAGGATTAATATCACTAGTGTTTCAAGAAGTTGAACAATACGTGGAATCAGTCCTTTATTTTACGATGAAAAATATGATTAACTATTCTTATTTTTTACTAATAGTTATATTTCACTAAACCTTTATCCTCTAAAGTAATCGCTTTTATGGCGTATTTTGGGGCTTCCGCTGCACTGACGTTAGCGTGGCCCTACGCGACCCTTCCCGAGAGGGCAGCATTTTCTACAGTGTTCGAATGGAAAGGTGCACCGTGGGCCAAATACATGATCAGTATCGGAGCTATTTGTGGACTGATCACGTCCATGCTGGGATGCCTAGTGGCATTATCCAGAATGGTGTACGCTATTGCAAACGACGGCCTCTTATTCAAGTAAGTAATTATATAGGTAGTAATGTAGGTTCAACTTTTTTCATTGATCTCGAATGGTTGAGGAATGCAAACTCTAACGAAATCAACGTCTCCGTCCAACGTCCTCACTTCTTCTTTCTGCACCATTTCCTTTTTAATGTACAAGAATCTTATCGCCTTCTGATGGAAGTTGTCGATTTTAGAGTGGAAGAAAAGCTAATCACACATTTATATAAGCTTCTACGCGCTTTTAGTCGTAGCTGACAATGCTTCATAGTGTCGCTTTTTCCTGAAATTTTTTGCGAATAGGGACCTGGCAATTGGAATCAAAAGATGCCAACAAAAATGAGTTTCATGGAAAGGTGGAGAACAATAGAGCATTGTATGTTCTGTTAAGTTTTTGCTTGAGTGGCTGCCTCATTCCCACATACATCCCTTTCCCTTTCCCTACCCCTCTTTCTCCGTTTCTTCAATTCAATTGCATGCTGGCAAGCAGCTGCACTTTAAACTGAAGCGTATTCAAGAATGGGAAGGGGCGCCCTCGGCTTACGAAATGCGTGAGAAAATTAATGAGAGTGTTATTTTTCTAGATTTCTCGGAAAGGTGAATCAAAGAACAGAAGTCCCCCAAAACGCAACCATAATGACTTCCGTGTTTTGTGCCCTTCTGGCTTTTATCTTTGACATATACCAGTTAGCGGAAATGCTGTCAATTGGAACACTCCTGGCATATACTCTTGTTGCTTTGTGCGTGTTGATTTTGCGATATCAGCCAGATGTCGTTGGCCTTACCAAGCTATCAAGCGCGAGAGACGATGGCGTCGCTTCTGAGGCTGATAAGGATGACACCCCAGGGGAAGAATCGCCTTTGATTACAACAAACAACGCTTCTCAACCTACCGCGACCACCAATAGCAAAGCACGTTTTGCTATTGGTGTCAACACTTTTGCTTGCATAGCCCTCGTTGTAATACTGAGATGGGGCTCATCTGCCTTAGAAAAAGCCCAGTGGTGGGCTATAATACTAATAATCCTGATAGGATTTACACTTGTTGGTTCAGCAGTTCTTCTCACGCAGCTGCCCCAGAATAATACCCCTCTAGCTTTCAAAGTGCCTGGCGTTCCCGTGATTCCTTTGCTGTCAACTTTTGTCAACCTGTTGTTGATCTCCCAGCTCTCTTACCTGACTTGGTTTCGATTCGCAGTTTGGTTGGTAATTGGTAAGTTTACAATTTATTTTGTTATAAAACATGACTGAACAATTTAATTTCTCGGCAAATATCTATAGCAACCCTCCTTACTCCCAGATGTCATCAGAATGTAAATTTTCCTTAGACTACTTTATTCTCCAGTAATCAGGTGATGATAAGAAAGAAACTTTTAAACCTAAAAGAGTTGTCTCGACATAAAATAAAAGGAAGCATAGAACACTTAAGAGGGAGAAATGACGCATCAGAACATAGGAATTAAGAAGTTGCGTTGAACTGAAGATATCCTGTTTTACATAGGTTTGATGATCTATTTGACTTATGGAGTACGACATAGTGTGGAGGGCAAACGGAATAGCCAAGACTGGCCTGACCTACGGAATACTGAACCTGAAATTTGCCTCCAGAAATCACAGGATTACTCGGAGCCAAGGAAGGAATGAAGTCGCGTAATTTTGAAAATGAACTTAAGGCTAAGAATTGATCAAAACCAGTAGGAATTTTAACAATTTCTTTGTCCACTTTTTATTTGTGTTTAATACGAAAGCTTCCTCCTTCTAGACCAAAGTTTTGGAGAGGTAAACTTCGCCATTTTTCGTTAGAGTAAGTAGGGTTAGAAATCAGCCATCTTGAGGGGGTTCAACCCTCAAGTTCGTCTCTTTAATTTTGTTGATGGCTGAGCAAACGTCAGAACTTGTTAAAATTCAAACAATTACTGTCCATTATATGGGATCAGCTTTAATGCGTACGCATTGTTTGCAACGGAAAAGTTCTCCATAAATCAAGATACAATTTTCCACCAATTGTGGTGGGTTTCTATCTGTTAAAGTTTAAGCTCACGCGCACGTGTTTTTGGGTGTGTGTTTATGTAGATTTGATACCAATGCTTCAGAATGAGAAGACTTTCTTCCCTGTTTGCTTTTCAGGGTAATTTTATTTTTCTCTCTATGTAATAGTTATATTTTTCAGGCTATATATTAAACTAATTTGTTTTGATGGTGATTGAGTGTATTTGCTACCATCTGTTTTTTCTTGAAAAGATCAAATTTCGTTCTGCAAAAAGAACGCAAATTTGGCGCAAATCTCACTTAAAAGGCCCTGGACTCACAAGCGGTAGAAGGAAGTTATCACCTCCCTCACGAGTTTGATGTATTCGGTTAGGAGGTAGTACTGAAGTAATGCAGTGGTCCTGTAGGAGCATTTACTGATTCTTTTCGTGGAAGTCCTTCACTAATATCAAGGGGCCTGTATCAATACTTTAACTTTTCTGCACAATCAAGAGATCTGTCGAGAAGATCGGGGTTTTAGAATAAAAGGCTGAACCTGGAAAACAGAGAAAGTATGACGCCTCTAAATGCAAAATCAAGTTGCTCAGGCGGTTGGCCACTTGATAGTGTGCACATACCCTGATAATACTGATAAACTGCTACCGACTTTAACCACCATTACCTAAATGTGAAGTTTTCATTTAGTCGGATCTTCCTCTAGTATGGCCCCGAAAAATTTTTACAAATTCAGCTCGCTTTTTATCTCCGATTTGGAGCGGGAGTGCTGTAATAGAGCGTCCGCGAAAAGTTATTTCTAACACAAACACGCGCGAAGGTTAGCATCTGTCAATCTAGTAATATTTTCTTCACCGCTGAATTATTAGATCACTTCAAGCACTGGGGAATAATATTGGCCCGAGGTCGTGGCAAAAACGAACATGCAAGGGCCAATATTGCCCAGTAGAGCAGGAGCAAGCGAGGTTAGAAAGTAGTTTAGTATGTGGCACTTGGACCAAACTTGACTATTTTGAATTTGCGGCTTTCGCGAACAAACATTCATGGCTAATGACTGTGTCCGCGGAAACGGCCCGTGAGGCAAGATGCCTACCAAGTTAGAACCAATCAGAACGGTCAGATGTACCTTAGGACTGCCTTTCCATATAATAATAGGGGAATATTGTACAAAAGTAACAAAGTTCTCTTTTCATGCCTCAGACAAACCCGAGACGCACTAACACAAAGGTGACGGAAATAATACTTAGATCTCAACTTGTCATTAGTGTACTCTTTATTCAGGTACTGCCATGTATACTAGAGGTTCTCCTACAAAGATCTCGAAAATTATTCATGGAGAAGATCAGGGCTGGAAACGGCGGGAGTCATGAATCATGAATAATGACGGTTGAATTAGTAGGAGTCGAGACATTTTCGTGCTAAAACCTTTGGAATCATGCATTATGAGATTTAACAAAGAATCATGAATATTTGAAAACGATTGAATCATGAGTTGTTCGACTCAAAATGCAGCAATCATGAATCCCGGAAGTCAAATGCTTCCGCTTCCATTCCCGAAAGATGAGGTACTTTTATGTTGGGACACATTATTCAAGGTACACAGCAGTTAGAACCGAAAGAAATGTTTCCATCAATGGAAATGACAACTTTCTCGGTCACGAAAATATCGCTCGCTAGATGTTTCGCAAGTATATATTTTTCTCTTAAAAGTGGTACTACTTTCCAGCCTTTATTCGGCCGTGTCACGCATGATAGTTGCGTGACGGATCCAAACGGTGACTGAGAAGGAGCAGAGAATGAATCCTGGAGCCTGACGTTCAGTCAGTAAACGAAGCGTGCTTAACGCGCTAACAAATGGCGCGATAGAAGCGGCCGAGCGAAAAAATGAGCGACGCTTAGGTCGGGTCGCGAACCGATCCAACCAGCTTCCATTTTATTTTTTCGCTCCGCTGCTGCTACAATGGCTCCTTTTATGAACATAATGGCTTATATTTGACCATATGCAGGTAACCGGCACCCGGATTTGGAAATGGGTGGAAAAATGGTTTTGAGTGATTAACATATCTTATCAACCAAAATTAAGATCGAGGTGTAAACAGAGCAACATTCCGTTAGTCGTTACTATTAAGTTGAAGTATAGACGAATAAAAAGTACCTATAATTTAGAAAATTATATAGACATTGCACAATGAGCATCAATCTCTAATTTATTTCAAAAATTTGGCGGCATCATATCCTTTAGACAGTTGGCCCCCAAAGTTTAAGGGCGTTCAGATTGAATATTCTCAATCAGCAATAAGCTAGTGATCCTACAACGCTAAATGAAATTACTTTTTAGATAGAAGCATGACGAGATACATTTACAGCTCAGAGTTAGCATTAATAAACTCAAATGTAAGTTTGTTGGTTAAAATGAAAATTTCCGTGCTCGAAATTTTTGGCTCAAACTGTCTAAAGGATGGATCACGTTCTCCAGCAGATAAATTGCTACCTTGTAGAGAGAGTAGTTTGTATGATGAGGACACTAATCCGTTGCCGAAATTTTTTGCCCCGGTAGGCTCAAATATACTGGACAAATCTCTATCCAGTAAATAGCGCAATATGTTTCCTTACACCTAACTGCTGGGTAGCGATTTATCAGTTGGATGGCATTAGCCGTCTTTTTGGACAACTAGACCTTGATGGTTAATTTTATCCTGCCTTTGAACAACTTGAGCCAGAAGACTGTTGAAAACCTAAAGAATTGCTAAGCTTAAAAATCAGATGATTTCTAAATATTTCAAGAACGGTGAATTCTCACTTTCGAAATTGAAACTCACGAATGACAACTGAAACTAAAGTAACTTATAATAGTCTTAAGAACTAATATAATTTGTGATTGATGTGCCATTCTTCCACGAAAAAATAACTTTCCCTATGCTTTTAAATCCAACACACAATTTTCCCCTGTCAACAAGTTACCCATCCTGGACGAACTTTCAATCATATCTTTTCATAACCAATGGATCGGAACAGGCAGATGGCGAATACAACACCGAGAATCTATAGAGAAAAAAATTCCGTTTGAGGATCGATTATACTGGAAATAAATACGAGATAAAGAAATCCTAGAGTGAGAAATTTAAAGTGGCTGTGAGCCACTGCAGGTCGGAAGTGGTAGATGACATACCACAGGCAATAAAGGGAAAATTCAAAAGCTTTCTCATCAAATTTAAAAACAAAATTGAAGAAATCGATCGTGTTTTAGGAGCGTAGGAAAACATGTGCTTCTACCGAGGGGACCTCAGCCTCACACCTTCTAGTTCCCCGTTTTCGCGCGGTTAGATGCTCTACAAAAGGAGAACCTCGTTTTTGAGTCGTTTTTTTACCAATTGATTTTCATCAGGTTTACATAAATCAACGTGTTCCACTCATCTGTTGCATTAGAAGCTCTGTGAGTTGTGTCGAGACCCTCAAGCAACGCTTTGCAATAGACTTAAAAATCATAACAACCCTACCTGCAAAATAGCGATTCCAACACCTATTCCACCAACGACAGCCATTTTACTTTTGACGAAATCTTGAAGTGCTTGGGAGCAACCCTTGAAACAAAAAAATGATAATATAGTAAGAGAGTTATTGAATTTGAATAATGTCTTGTTTGTACTAACAGCCTTCGCTCGCTTGAAATTAGCGAGATATTTGTGTTCAAAGTAAAGCAAGGCCCCTTTTTGTAAAAAGTGCTGTTGGTTCGCACTCTTAGCTGTTGCAAGTTAAAGGTGATAAATGAAGATACGACAAATCAAGCGTGAATCGTTGAGCCCGCATTACAATTTGTAGCATATGAGGAGTACACCATACATGTATTTGGATCTTTGTTCCTCTCTTGACTACCGATGTAAATTTTCTGGGCACGTCTTCTTCGATGTCTTTCACCGTCTGATTTTGTAGCATAACCAGCTAAAGCTTAATTAAAATAAGATGACTTGAAACACTTTGAGAGATATGAAAAAATGTTAAGGTGTGTCGTGAATAGAAGCTTGAACATACATAACACTGTTCTTTAAATCAAGACGTTGTTCAAGCGGAGGAAAGTGCTTAACATAATATGGCAGCACATTAAGCCCAGAAAATTTACATCGGTAGTCAAGAGAGGAACAAAGATCCAAATACATGTATGGTGTACTCCTCATATGCTACAAATTGTAATGCGGGCTCAACTTCCCAGTGACCTTTGAGAATTTCAGATTAGCTAGTATGATGGGAAGTAAAAATAAAAAAACTGGGTTCGATTTAAGTCCTGGCAACTGATCTGTATATAATATGATAAAATCCTCAGCACTTACCTCTTGATAGATGTTTGAGGAATTTCCTTTACTACAGCCATCAGTCATTTTCTTGCAGCACGATTCAGGAACTGATTCTGATTTGTCGCTTTTCTTATACCACGCGGAATTCTTCCAGTCAGCCCCAGACGAAACACCACAACACATCAACTGTTGATAAGTGGAAACAAAACCTCAACATGTAAGAGACACCTAGAGTGATATCGAGTTTACTGTCAAAAGTATATCTGTTATTGCTTTAATGACACTCTACTTTCCTTTTTGATTGGTCTAGAAAACTCGCGCCACCCTTAACCAATCAGAAACAAAACCCAAACGAAGTCGACTGCGCGTCAGGCAGTCGACTTGTTCGCTTTAAGTCCTTGTGCAATAGTCATCTATTCCTTATTGTTTTATGACATTTTAACAAAACTCTGAACGTGGCTTGTGGATTCAATCTATTAGTGCCACAAACCTGTTTTCAATAGGAAGGAATGCTGGCTCATGCCATTGAAAGACAGTGATCCTTTAACAAAAAAAGATCGGTTGAAATAAATTTCTCACCTCTTGTTGAGCTTTGTCGATGGCTTCAGTGAACCTCTTCTTGTCCTCCTGTCCGTAGTCGTTTGTGATTGCTTTAGACACCGCATCTTCAATCTTGTTAATGACCTTAAAAGAAATATTGTCAGCTGCTATGTCACGAAGTGTGAATTTAAATATGGCCACGGAGAGTAGGGGAGGAAGCATCTGTCGAAACCTCCATGGGATATTACTTTTGACAGCTTTGGAACCTGGCCCGATCGAAAAAATATACCCCCAGTTTCCCGTAAAGAGCGTTAGCCAGTGCATTTTTTTTCTAGAGTACTGAGGTTTTTCTGTATCCATGTTGTCTGATTAGCTCCACTCTCAGTTCATATCGTGTGCCCAACACTGACGTGAAAGTTGCTTCGTCAGAAATCTTAAACATAAGTAAGTTTAACCACGACATTTACGTCAACAGAAAATCGTAAAAATGAAATCTAAGCCTACTGAATGATCGTAAAGTCCCTACGTGAACGTTGTAGAAAAAATGGCTAAAAATTCCTCGTTAAAATAGGTATTTTCACTTAAGTTTGAAAAACGGCTTGAAGCAGTTGACAAGTTCCAGAAGTTTTGCCCTTTGCCGCAGACAGCCCCTATTGAACGCAGATCATACGTAATTTATTACTTATGTATTTACCTTGTCTCTCTTTGCGTAGGCCATGATTCCGGAGGCAATCTCCAAAATGAAGATCATGAGCACCAGGAAAGAATACTACATCGGTAGCGGGAAAAATGAGTGAGTGTGGGACTGGGATCTAATATGAAATTAACATGATACGGGAACAGGAGAGTTTTTTCCCCCGCGTAATTAGCTTGCTCTCCAATTAGGAGATTGAGAAAAATACTTGCATACCTAGACCTTACTTTGTCCGAAAGTGATTTGCACACAGTACAAAACTAAGGAATTTCAAGCAGAGCTGGAGTGGAGCGAACAAAACCATATTTTACACCGAGTACTAACCGATCCTGCATATTAATGTATTAATGATAAACATTACAATTTCCTCAAATGTGATTGGTGCATTAGCTTCTTTATTTTTCACTAATCGTTCTGCACACCTGTAATCGGACAGTTGAAGCAACCAATCATACTAAGTCCACTCAGCTAAATCCATCAATTGATTATTGTGATCAGAATTGATCACAATAACCATAGCAAGAACCACTTATCCTTTAAAAGAAAACTGTGGAATTTCCTAATTGGAGTAATATTTTTACTTTAGACATTACATCTGCCGAAGATGTCTGTCCTAAATGTATCTATTTTTGGCAAAGATTTCCGTAAAGTGGAAATGTGGACTACTTCAGGCGGTTCTTGTTTCTCTAGCCGCAAAATGCGATATGAGATAAGAATCTTGAAGTCACTAAAATCTTACCAGAAGTAACAGCCATTTGTTTTCCTTCACCACAGCGCAACAGCCAATTCCTCCGATTATCATCACCAGGGCCCCTGCGGCTATCAGAATGTTCGCGGCGGTCTTAAAATCCCCTTCTTCCATCAAAGCCGAGTAGTTATTGGCGCTAACTCTGACAAAGATCCCCACGGCCATCGTTGCAATGCCGGCGGCCTGGAGATAAAATTAAACTCAGCGATAAATAGTGATATGAAAGTCGGTCTTCCGAGTCGTTTGGCCGACTGTGATCAAATCACAAACGTTCGTCCATGGCTATCATCAAAACTTCTGTGTCATCGTTTGATCAAACAACCGCTGAACCGTAAGAGTGACTAGTACCTAGTTTCTTCTCATAATGTAACCCCTGAATCACACATTAAGGTCGTGAGTAAACAGGAAATGGTAACCAAGTAAAGAAGCTCTTGATTGTTGGACAATTTCTACTTGTAAGTAACGCAGAGGAAATGTACAGAGAGAAGAGTATAGTAGAAGGTTAAAGCTTAATCCTCTCAGGCTAGAACTTGAAATTTTTCCATGGCGATCGAACATCAACAGGTCATGTGAAGACACTCTGACGTCCTTAATCATTGGTAAAACATTGACTACAAAGAGGAAACAAAGTCGCTGAAATTGATTTCAGCTCACCACTTCTGGTGTGGAGGTTTTCATTCTTAGACACTGAGACGCTAGGTCCTCGAAATTTGAACAAAAGAAACTCTTCGTTTTGCATTCGAGAATTGAATTATCGGATATGTCAATCTATCTGGAATTGGAAATATAACTATGGAAACCAAATAAGTAATGAACATAAAATCTTTCGCTCTGTACTTAATCTGAGATATAACAATGAGAGACCTCGTCAAAGAACGCGTTTATTCGCGATAACTTCAAATTGAATTTACTTAAAAAAATATCGGGTTTGTTTGGGACAAGTTATCGCTCATTTTCTCAAACACTAATCGAATGTGGTTCGAATATCTGATTATACTGAAAATATTCATCGCCGTAGTTTAGCTTATCAACTGAACCGTAACCATGCACTCTCTATTGCTGTGTATGTGTTATCATTCACACAAAATATAAAATTGAAGTCAACTTCTTCAGAAGTGAATTCGCGATGTAAATGCAAAAGTTGCTGGACCCGTGAAAGATATAGAGCTCGTCATAGTTGATTATTCAAGTGAAAATATTTCTGGAACATACAAAGGATAATTTCAATCATGGATACTCTTAAAACAATTCGTTCATAAAAGGGGCATATTTACCTTAAGTGTTGTTCAAGTTAAAATTTTTCTTAAAGTACTTCGCTGTCCTGGTGACCAACTCTTTTAGCTTGTCATTTAATTGGAAAATTTTAACCGTTCGCCGTATATGAACTACACCAGCTTCTAATATACATCAGGTTGTCAATGTACATAACAACATGCAACTGCTGAAGCCGTAAGATGTAAAAAATATTCTCCCTAGTTGGGTATTTTTCGCTCTGCTCGCGAACCTGCTTACCCTGTGTTTTCCTTTTCTCAATTAAGAAGCGCGGAAGCTTTCTCGAACTTTCTCTTCTGCGCTCGTTCGCGCATTTTACAGATTTGAATGGGCGTTTGAAAGCGTCTTTGAGGCGCAACTGCCAGGAGGAAGGGATATTTTTTTGAACGAGCAAAATGGAATTGGTCACCATTAAATCAGCATTTTTCGCATTCACCAAAAACTTAAGTGTATTCATAGCCGGAAATTGAAACGTATGTCGTTATCTAAGTCTTTGTCTTCCCTTTTTTTCTGTGAAGAAGGAAGCCACAGTCCAATATGGCGGTTTAAAAAACTAGTATATTTTTGTTGCAACAAAAAAGTGATCGGTAGTAATCATTTTTGATGAGTTAAAACACAAGAACAATTTATGTGCTTTAAGATTATGAATTTGCAAATTTTCTTGGTATGATCTACGTTTTAAGCCTTAAATTCGCTGATAATTTTTTTCCAAGGTAGGCGTAGAAGCCACGCAACATTACCCATATGTTTTTGTCATTTTTGCAGTTCTGAATTAAAGCGTAGGAAAAGATAATATTTATGATTACAGCTGAACAGTCACTGTACAATCAGTCTAAGAAATCACAACATCGAAAATAAATTTTCCTGTCGAATGAATCGGGAGTTTGAGAGCTTCTAGCAGGGCTCGACCTTGATGTTTTTATTTAGAGTAAGCGCTACGGCAAAGATCTCCGTTTCCTCACGAGTAAATTTTTATCTCAATTAAATGTGAGCCTTAAAAATTTAGCTCGAGTGACACCGCGCTTAAACATTAATGAATGGTTAGTGCCGCATACAGCGATCAAAAAGCCGAAAGCTTGTTTTTGTTCAAGCCTCAAAATGAATGGAAAAGCGCCTATTACTAAGACAAAAAGGCGAATCCATCTAAATAGCTAAACGCCAAGAAAATCGAATGTCCAACTTACCCAAAAAAATAGATTGAAAACGCACAGCATAAACTTTAAACACTTCATGCCACAGTTTAGCTCCGCCATTTTTAGACGGATCTTTTTTGAACCTTGAAGACAAAAAAAAATATGATATGAGATAGAGGTAATCTTTCTCTCCCCCAATCGTACTTCAGAAGACAAATAATTTCTCATATTTTACCTCTCAACTAACTATAAATACCACAAACGCAACCTCTCTGTGTCACTGTTGAACCATACAGGCACCTCCCAGCTAAGATTAAGATTGCATTTAGTAAATGTTTTCTTTCTTTCGCCTCGAACTTGCATAAATTTTCTTCTCCTTATCCGAGTGGAAATCAACAGAAGGTTTGATTGACAATCGCTTGATTTTAATATCGGTTGATCTTTCCACCAATCAAAACACCTCGTGTCTTAAGGCTGTTGACAGTTCTCTCCGCTTACATTACTTTCCATTTGACAGATGGTCGGTTATTAGGCGGCTTGCACAGACAGGTGGTGGAAAAACGAATCCACAGCACTCTGCGGGTTTGCTATATTATTCTTCAACAGTAATCTCCATTCAAATTTCTAAATTACACAAAAAAGGCAGGCTATTGAAAACTTTCCCGGCAATTCTCTACCATTTCCGGCTGTGGAAAAGGTTCAAAGAATATTTTCAACTAGCACACAACTTTTAATTTTCAATGATTTCTAAAAAAATCTTACGATTCCAAAATTACATGATTGTCATTTCCATATTGAAAATGATCAGCTGGTCAGTGTTAAGTGAAATTCATGGTTTGAACAGTGGACGACGACCTCAGTCAAAATAAACATCACCTCGACAAGAGAGTAGCTGATTGAAATAAATCGTTCGTTATAGGTCTTAATAGGGTTAGCTCAGCGTGGACAGGGTCAACAAAGATCACGAAAGGACAATGGATTAATCAGTTGCTATTGACATAAACATCCGAGTACCTCGCAAAAACACACAATATTCACAGGGTAGAAAATAAATAAAATCGCCTCTCAGTTGAACCACGGCTTGATCGTCTTTTGTTTTCATATTCCTTGTTGCAAAGGTACTCCGAGAACCCATTCGAGTGCCTGAATTTCCCTTGTAGCGACTTTCTTGTCAGAAAGTTTCCTTCGGCAACGTTCTGAAACGCATTTTAGTAATGCACCACTTTGGGCGCGAGTTTGGGCGACGTAGAGTTCTGAAAACACATTTTACCGATGTCTCTGTTTCTTGGTGAATAAATCTGATGACTAGGGCGAAATTCTTGAATCACACTGCCACACACTTACAAAATGCTCCATTTATTAACAGATCCTTCGGTTCTGAGTACATTTAGTTTACAAGAATTCTCCTGAGCATTTTGCACTCATCATGATGAATGAACGTGGATGCGATATTTTATTCATAACTTAGCTTCATTATATTAAGTTAAATTAGATGTATTATTATCAACTTAATTCGCGCAGCTCCCTCACCTTGGCAATACTTACAATAAATAAATAGATATTTTAGTATTTGCTAAAATCCTTGTTATGCTGCTTAAACAATTATAATTGATATTGCTTAGTAATCCCCGGGTACTTAATCTTAGGGAAGAACTTCCACCTTAGAGTAGCTCCTTCCTACCCTCCCCCCTGACCCCCCCCTCCCTTAAGCAGCAACTCGGACAGTCAAAGACACATTTTTTTTAGGTAAGTTTCTAAAATTATCAGCTTTGCTTTGCTTTTAAAGGCTTCTTTGGAGGTCCGCAGAACGAGCCAAGATTGCGCAAATGTTGCTTACTTGACAACTGACATTGAGAGAAACATAGTAAGTTCGTTTTCAAAGATTCAATTAATTCAAGAGATTATAACCTGTTTAAAATCTGTTGATTATTTGCAATAATTAAAATTAAGACACTTATTGGAGAGGTCATCACACCCTTCTGAGAAGAGGCTGGAAACACTCGCCATTTGCCTCCGTTAATGTCGTCCTTATCGGATTTTCAAATAAGAGTATTTTTTCCCATTGCGGTATTTAAAATCTGTACGTCCTTGTGAATGGGGGTGGTGTACCTCTCTCTAGGCGTCGAACACTCTAGCAAATAAAACTACCAGCAGATAAAATTACAAATGCTTTGCCAAATGAATTACAAACAACAGAGGTATGGGCAAGATGATAGTCTATCTATCATATTCTACATGCAGACGGTTCACAAATCTCTGGAGAATTTCCGCGAACTTTTTTGTCTTGAAAGTAATGTAAAGGGTTATCTTCGCTGGATTTCTTAGGTATTGAAGGTACTGGGTCGAAACTAGTGTCCAGGCTGTCCTTTACAATGTTTGATACGCATGCACAACGATGTGACGTGGTTCTTCAGCCAGTGTTGTTTGAGTTACGCGATGCAGCCACATAGGAGAACAGACACAATACGGCGTAACAGATTTGATTACACTGGAACAAATTCAGACAATAGGTTTAGTATTTTTTAATAACCGAGGAATTACGTAAACTTACAGATCTATTAAACAAATGGATTAAATATTGCCGTCCATACCTGCGGCAACATGGAATCTATTTGTGTAAAAAAGGAAAAAATATTTAACGAAGACGTCATCTATTTGTCTATCCTTAAATAGATCGTAAGTAAGAACCAGTCGAAATGTAGGCGTAATTCAGCCAAATATACATGGTAAATTAGAAAGAAAAGTAATAGTTAATTACGTACCACTGGGGAACCAAATCTGTGCTGAATTGTTCCTTGAGTTGCCGGCACTAAAATACACAAGGTTAATGTTTTTATTAGAGAAAGTATCTTTCATACACGGTATAACTCCGTATAACTGCCGCGGAGAAGGAAAAATACTTCGAGATACAGGTGTCAGGGTGGGGTTTCGTGATAATTAACAATGAACAAAATGAAAATTGTTCCTCAAGGGAGACAATTTTGCGTTCGATTCAAGTCAAGGAGATTCTTCTTTACCATTATACATCGGTTTTGTTTCTCTACATACTAAAGATCAGTGCAAATTACTGAATTTTACGATTGCGAAAGCAAAGATGTATCCTAAAAAACCTCATCCATCCGGTATATTACATTCCCTCAGACAAAGCTCTCTCTAATTATGCGGTCAAACGTGACTTAGCGCATTACTCACCAAACTCCTCCAGAAGGAACACGCTTCTTTGCGTGGAACAATTCCTTATGTGGCACAGATCAATATGCACCTTAAAAAAATCAAGTAATAGAAAATACGCACCAATAAATAAGCAGAGGATCGAATGACAAAAGGAAAACGGAATTGAAGGTTATAAAAGATGCTTGAAACAAGCCAATACTCAACTTACTCGTCGTTTGACAAATTTTAAACCAATTCCTTCCAGCGTGACCTGCAGAAGACCGCTTTCGTTTGTATTAAGATCCTGTAAAATATAACAATGAATAAAACTTTAGTTACTGACTGCACTGGATTGTTGCTGGATCAGCACTCCATTCCTCATAGCTTGTAATGACGGAAGCCCTTGTAAAATATAACGCACGAAAAGTGCTGGTTTTAACCCTTTATACTCGCCTAACGTAAGTATGCATATTCTCCTCACCGTTCTCGGGCTATACATTTTCTATGGTACTGACAAATGAGGATTTGTTTGAAAGTCAAGAACTACTTCAGTTGGCGATCATTTCCGTTACTCTCATAACGTTAATGTTTGATTTAAGAGTGATACTGTAAGGAGAAATTAGCTGCTGGTCATTCTGAAGGGTTACAGGGTTAAGAGTCATCTACAAAACCACGTACCGTTACAGGGAACTCTCCTCCAAGTTGAACTCCTATAAGTTTAACAAAAAGATAAACAAATTGCTCACGATTAGTCAGCCTCCTTAATTTGAACACAAAGTACACTCACAACAATTGTAAACAGTAACAAAATAGCCTACAAAAACAGTTTTAAACAACAGCAAAATGGCAGTGCGATATGATGAGGTACTTGAACAAGGGTTTTACACAACATTGTTGTTAAAAACTTGGACATCAGCTGCAGGCGATCACACAAGACAGGGAAAGACAACACGCAAAGACACAAAGTTAGAAGCTTCATGACGATATCGCAGACGGAACACCTGTAAACAAACAACAACTAAAACAACGACAAGGGTTAATAAAATAAAACACACGAACGGCAAACAAATATTGACCCAAGCGATTGTACCAAAACACAGATCTGACTGATATTAATTTTCAGTATCAATGTTTACAGAACACTAGTTACACCTGATTTGCTAGACACATTTCCTGAAGCAACTACCGAATGGAAAAGGCTTATTTGTAAACCGTAAATATTGGAAACCACAGCCCAGGAAATAGTTGTTCACATCGTCTACGGATTACTTTGCCCATTAAGTCTAGACCAAGTTATCCTTCTTCAGCTAACTCTGGATAGCGATACACACAGAAGTACTTTTTAACCAAATCAACCGACCTGTACCCTTGTCGCTGAGTCTGTCAGCCGCTCGTTGTAAACTTTCCTTGATACAGTAATACAAAGCTTTACACTGTTGAAGGAAAAGAAGAAAAAAAGATGTCTCAAACTGTCATGTGTCACGCTATCTATCCATAAACTGCCATGTGCCACGCTATCTATCCAACTCTTGCTCAGTTACCTCGCCTTTCGTGAGCATCTTATTCAGTTTATTTGTTTTTACTTTGCCACGAATTTAATTATCAAGTTACGGGCATTAAAAAAAGGGCTAAAGGTGGCGAGGAAGCCCATGAGAAACCACTCGGCTTCCTCTGTATGTTAATCATGCTTTTGCGAAGCATTTGAAAGTCATACAAGGATAGTCACGCAAGGATAGTCGCGATACACCTCTGACAACAACAAAGCATACCCACCACACGTGACGAAAAAGCTTTACCTTCTTTGTACAAAACTTGTTTAGGATCGTCTCATCTTTTTGTCGACACCATAGGCAAAGCACTTTAGTCTTTGGGGCGTATGTGATGTTCACTAGCTTCTCGTACCACCATCTTTCCACTACAGCACCCGCGCCAGTTCTTAGAAGAATACAGTCGTCGCAAACCTAAATACAAAACAACTTGATTTGAATTCACAACAAGCAGTAACAGCCCTCTAACAAGAACCGACCGTACGCAAACCTTCCTCGTCTTTGTTCAGCCGTTTCTATCCGCGCTCGTCTTAACTAAATGTACACCTAGAAAAGGTTATAGCCACCTTGGCTAGCAGGACGCAGGAAGAACGAGTTTCACTTAAGACCAAGTATGTCGCTACATCAGTAACTGAGCAGAAGAATATCTAAAAGGTACTGCAGAAGGTCACCTGTACCCTCCACTTCTGTAATGGAAAACTTCATCACTTTTCTTGTTTTACAACAGAATAATCTGGGCGGCGCATAAATGGCCACGCACAAGTTGTACGGGGAGGAAGAAAAAAGGTCCCTCTTTTCCAGGGTCTCTGCGCGAAGACTCACTCACCGCGCACCCATTGGACCAATCAGTGAAAAGAATGTTTGGTTACATTTCTTCACACTTCAATCCAGTAAACTGATGGAAATATTCGATTCCTACCTCCATGAAGAATACATCACCATTCATCGAATCCCCTGAATGAACAACAAAGGACTGTTTTAACATCTGACGACTGCCCGCTGGCTTGAGATCGATGTCATTACCGTTCTGGCGAAAACAAAGAGAAGTGTAGAGAAAAAGTTGAATATTCATATCACTAGTTTTAATACATGGATTCCAGTTGACTGCTAAGGAGAAGAGGTGTATGACACGTAGGTAGTATACCATTGTTTATGGAAAAAAGACGCGTAACGATAGATGCGTGTACCAAAAATACCCAGCCCCTCCCCTCCCCTCCTACCCCTGCTCAGAACTCCGCAGTTCACTCATCTGAGTTTCCATAAGCCAGTCAGTAAAATTTCAAAAGGATACGTTCCTTTTCTAAACAGTCTCTAAAAATAATTGGAGTTTATTTAAGATCGGGGTTCGGTCGGAGAAAACACCTCTTCTCCTTCATCACAAAACTGCAGCTTTTTTTAAGCAAAGTGATCTGACTAGGATTAATGCTATTGAAAAAAACAAAGAGAAACATGAAACAGCAAAAGATCCAAAGTGAAGAAACATGAAGTTGTAAGTCTGAGAAATAACGCAATGAAACATAATTTGTTATCCTTAATTTACAAGGAGGATACAAACGTAACAAGATCGTTCCCTAATTAAAATGTGAAAACTTCCATTTTATGCGTTCTGTTGTACGGCGCTTGTGGAAAATGCTTTCATTTTGGCTACTTTAAAAAAAAAAAAAAAAAAAAAAAAAAAAAAGGAAACACTCTGCAAGTTTGGTCTATCTATAATTGTATCTACAGAACAGCTAAAGAAATAAATTAGTTCACAATCTCTTAGCTTGAGCCATTGAACAAAAGACGAACATCGATCAATTCGGCAACGTTCAGGTCACAACAAGTACACCGGAAAGTGATTGAAGACAACTTAAACATTACAACTCGCATACTACTGGATAAAAAACAGGAACAACTTGCACCCGGAAAAACGCAATGACTTAATAAGAAAGCTGTTAAACTTCTTTCATAGCCAAGCGAAATCAAGGAAGAGAGAAACAACACCGCTCACCTCAGAGCTGTGAAGAAGGTAAGAACCTCTGTTCAGAATCAAACTCAAACACGACCACATGACTAATCGGCTGAATCAACACCACTGGGTATTGACTTGATTATTTCTGGCCTCTTTGAAGTTAATTCAGACCAAAAACAGCTTACACACAAGATTGCTTATTCTTCACTTAACACTTTCGCTTTATCTGTATTGTTCGAATAACATTAAAAACAATAAGTCACAAACATGCTTCTGAAACAAATCCGTCTCCATAGAGATGTCATCACTAACAACTACAACAAACGTAACACTTTCCTCAGGAGAAAAAAAAAAGCATTTGGCAAATATTACTGGTAAATGGTACTCGTTTAATTTCTGCCCAAAACAAATATATTTGTCAAGCTTTTAAATTTCGTGACCATGCTAAAATTGATGAAGTACCAAAAATTCATACTGATTTAACTCGAATATTTTTTAAGGTTTTGCTGACAAAACCGTTGAACTTAATTGCTATGGCTCCTTCACGATAAGATTACTTTCCGCTTAAAAGCATTTATAGAAGTCTTGACAAAAGAATATATGAAAACTGACATGTCCCTACGAAGTTCAAAGTTCTAATCCTGTTTGGTCTAATTGAATGAGATGTGTTCACTATTTCGTTAAGTTTAGAGAATTATGTACAAAACTGAACATCTACAGAAACATTCCTGCAAGTTAACGCAAACGTTTCTTTCCTATCGTCTCGAAAACGCGATTGCTCAAGTTCTGTTTGCCTTCAGTCTCCAAGATTAAATCAGTGACACTTTTAAAAATTCACGATGTCAAGTGCCAAACACTACCTTACAGTTACTGACATAACGACAAAACTGACCAATCAGCTTCTACGAACCCGAATTTATAACAACTGATCTATTGACTCTGTTAATCACTTCCCCTCAGGTTGTCGTGAGGTCATCCAATGTCACCAGGTCAACGCCACTGATAGTTACTACTCTCAACTGGATAATCAGACTAAACGATAGACAAACTAATCTTGGCAGCATCAATAAGAAACCATCCAATAAAGAAAAAGCACCTGGCAGTTTTGATTGGCATGTCCCAACAACTACAAGACATGGACTAATAAGAGCTCAAAGAAAACTACGTGACTGGTACAAAGCGCAAAGAAAGGGTTGTAACCAAATCAAAGGTGAATTCGGTTTTATACGTTCCCTGAGTTTCTTTCACCAATCACACAGTGAGATGAAGCAAAACCGAGGCAAATTTTGATTACTTCGACATTCAACAGAGCAATTTTATCCATGAAAATCCAGGATGGCAACGCATTACTTCGCTCTATGATTGGTCCATAAAACTCGCGCCACTCTGTCAACCAATCAGATGCAAAATTTGAAAAAAGAGACTTAGGCGCTCACGTTGTTAGGGATTCAAGTTGTTATTATTTTGAGTGCCCAGTTACTCCTTATGAGTATAATTGTTTGGTTTTAAGAACTCCATCGAAATGCGCTTTCATAAAATAATCCAAGGCCAGGACTACTCAAGACTTTAACTTCCTAGTATCCTTGAATGGGCAAAATGTTATCTGTACGTAGTTATAATATGATCTTACTAAGTTGTTGATGTTATCCAATAGATCATTGACTTGTTGACTTTGTAGCAACCCAATGTGTGACTTTCCTAACAGTCTACGGACTTTTTTCTTGATGGCATCCTTGTCAACATTCAACGCAATCATAAATGCCACCAAATTATACAACATGGTCGCTAGGAGTCTGTCTTCATCTGCTTCAAGACGTTTCTTCTCTGCAGGGCCTAATGAGTTGTACCTGGTACAGAAAAAGCAGGAGCAAAAAGTAAAACAATTAAATCGATTTAAAAAATCGTCATAACTCTCTCATGTCAGCGGTAGTGCGTTTGAAGTTTTACTGATTTACCTGTCAATCATCTCGACAGGCCCCTGGTCCATTCCAACAGCGTCTCTCTCAGCAGCGACAGCATCAAGAAAAATGTTTTCCCAGAAATCCATGTTATCCCACAAAGCTGATCTCTCATTCAACAGACCTTCAAACAAGTAACGTCGCCCTGTCGTTTTCTTCCCGTCCTCACCCTCTACGGGAAAAATGTCTCCATTGTGGTAACGATAACCTGGAAACAAGAACAGGAAATATAAATAACAGACGATGTATTATCAAAAGTATGAACACGCGATGCTACTTTCAGTTAGGACTAATGGATTCCAGGAGAAATTTTTGATGAAATGTCAAAAGTGATCCGGAACTGCAGTGGAATTGCTTCTCTGAGTTCTCTGATAGGTCAAGAAAAATTGTGCCAACCTTTTAATGGTTCACTTTAAAACATAAGCTGGTTTTCCCTTGAACGTCTCCTTTCTTTTAGAATTTTGCTGAAAACATTCGCTTGCAAGTCTGGCACTCTTCCCTAAACCTTCCACATAATGAAACTGTCACTGGTGACTCTATATCCCAGGTCCCTCCTCGTATCCTCTGCTTGGAGTAAACTTGCGATGCAAAAGGACACTAGTCTAAAACGATCTCAGATGCTTTTGCCCCATTGTAAGGTCGCCCTACCACCTATGCAAGACCGTCCACTGAAACAAAACAAAGTCGCCCTCACCTTACCAATTCGCCCCACCTTTGTCAATTTACCCCCAAAAGTTCCAACTCGTCTCCTTACAGAAAAACACATTCCCTTCTAATAGAAAAACCTCAATTTTTTAGGTTTCCCCAAACAGTTACTGTACTTTCACAAATAAATCAGATCACCGAATGTTTAAATGAGCATGATAACACGAAATGGACCAGGTGAACGAGGAATCATTTGTATCTCAACAGAAGTTACCTTTGTTTAAATTGCTTTTCCTCAGCAAGGGACTCGTGGGGATAGAAGACGAAACCTGACTTAGACGGTCAAAAGAATTGCGGCGTGCTAAACTGTTTTGTAACTTCATGTGAGCTAACGCTGGGCTCTTGCATCTGTCAGCTTGTCTCAGTCTATCTTCTCTGTTAGCTCTTGCAATATCCTAACAAAATTTCAATGTTTACACAATAATTAACACAATAATTTAAGGTAACGATTTCTACCCCCCCCCCCCCAGCATACTGGGACTATCAGCGTCCATGGTAGCATTCAAACCCTTCGGTGTATCCACTCGAATTTTCAATTGTATCAAAAGTGATCCGGGATTTCATTGGTTCGCTTTACTTCGCCGTGTGATTGGCCCAGAAAATTTAGCACCAATCTCTTAACCAATCGAGTGCAAAACTAAAAACCAACCTTGACTGGGTCGCCCGCGTTTTCCCGCGCTTTAGACAGTTTACTTGTTTTTACTTGGAGTTCTTATTGGCTCTTAAGGGTCTTTTCCTTTCTTCGGATTGGCCGAGACTAAATCGAAAAGCGCTCTAGGGGTGTAAAACCTTAGGTACGCGATTTTTCAAATGAAAACCACTGAACAGTGATGTTATGCGTTGATGCTCATTTTCAACATTTCAGACCAAACCCAGGTGCATGATCTTTCATCAAGGCTGTCTTACTGTACCTGTATCTTACTGGGGTCAATGGATCTGCTCCTCCAGGCTTTATCCTTCAACTCCTTTCCTTGTCTATTTACCAGTGCAGCTACGTCACTGTTTGAGCGGATGAGCTCAGGAGGTTCCTTCGATTTTTCCCTGCTGTGTGAACCTGATGACATTATTGTTTCAATCTCGCTGTTTGCATCACTCATTTCACCGTGACCACTGTCTTTGTCGCTTTTGCCATTTAACATGGCATGCCTCTTGCCTACGAACATTGGAAATATCACATTTAAAGCTAACAAGTTGAACCCTGTCGTAAAAGCCGAGAATCTCTCAAAGAACTAGGCTTATAGAGATGTTTCGAGTCATATTTTTGCGCTACGCAAAACGGCTTTCAACTTTAAGGAGGTTTTGAAATAGAAGTTCAATAAGATTGGGTAATATGCTTGAGACAAAGCTTATTCACGAGGGTGAAATGATGACTGAAG
The DNA here is from genome assembly GCF_964200805.1 of Pocillopora damicornis. Classification (NCBI taxonomy): domain Eukaryota; kingdom Metazoa; phylum Cnidaria; class Anthozoa; order Scleractinia; family Pocilloporidae; genus Pocillopora; species Pocillopora damicornis. The sequence continues at coordinate 7,633,902 of NC_142679.1, read as the reverse complement.
ATAGAAAAGACTAATTGAACAGGGATTATCTGTGACGAAGTGGGAAAATTTAGGCATCCACCGTAAGGAAACTCATTTGAGGGGCAAAGATTAACCATTGGGATAGAAACCATAGCTCTTTTAACTTCACACAGTTGACAGTTTCTGCTTAAATTATTCCAATGACTGTCCTATCAAAACTCCAAACCTGAACCATCCTCAATCAGACGAACAAAGATTGAGAAAACATTTTACATTACGCGCAGGAATTAAAATCCAGAGTTGCAATAGTTTTTTTGTACTTGGCTCTATGATTGGTAAAGAAATCTCTCTCTACCCCTTCAACCAATCAGATGCAAAGCTACAACCAATCGTGACTTAACCACACGCGTCTTCCCGCGCTTTAGGTAGTTTGCTGGTTTTCACTTTGAGATTTGAATGGCTCCTTACTAACCTGTTTCAGCAACCCATGACTGTACAGCGGACATATCCTGTGAATGGTCTGACAGGTTCGAGATACTATCACAATTAGAGATGACTGACAGTTCATCATCATCACGAAGTCTCGCTAATTTCTCTGTTTGTTCCTTGATGTCTCGCCCAAAGTAATGAGTGTGCGCTACTTCAAGATACTGATAGGCAGACGCCAGGCCTCCTATCCCATGGTTCTCGACGCTTACTTCAAAGCCATGCACAGCAGCCCTAAGCACTTCTAACATCCCCTTGTAGACACTGCGAGAAATTCTCTAAAATAAAAGATACTAATTCAGTCAGAGGAATGAATACTTGCTTGCGGGGTTCCTTGCCCAAATAACTACAAGTTGAAGCATACAGAACAGAGCAAACATTCACAGAGATCCCTTCTAAAGGCTTTAGAAGTGAAATGACATGATGGCAAAGGAGCATGCACGATATTTAATGAAGTATTTTAACATCCCCGAGAGTCATTCGTGCTGCACAATATTCCACAGCTTAAATGAATGAGTAAAACTTATCAGTGTTGAATCAAACAAAAAAGTTTCAAATTAAAAGATAAAATATATGATATGTAGTAAAGAGTTCTTGAAGATCAAAGAATGGTATGACGTAAATTCACTGAGAGGGGTTTTAAGGAATGTGGAAAGGATATTTAAGAATGGTTTAAGATTCTAAAAAAAAACCTCTGTCTAACAATTTGCCAGCAGTAGATTTATTCAGAATAATGTATGATTCATTTCTTTTTTACTAGCTTTAGTTTAGCAGTATTGCGATGGTTTTGTGGATTTCAAGAATCTTTAAACTTTAAGTTACCATGGTGACCGAGTAGGGAGAATGGTCACCTACCTTAGCTTCAGGGACTGGGGGCTGGGTCAAGTCAGCCCCAGTTCCCCAAGTGGAAGAAGAAGCAGAGGGTGCAGACCATCCGAAAGAGAGTGAGGACAAGGTATTCCACCAGAGAGGCTGAAGCATATGGTGAAGAGCCAGCTTAGTAAACAACATGCGTACACAGAACAAAGATGGCCACAGTACAGAAACACATGCAAAAGTTATAACTAAGGTGCAGAATGATGAATCTAAAATTTAGATTTATTGTTAGAAGTAAATCTTTTATTTGATGTGTCCACCATTCTACACCAAAAGATGGAAAAAAATTGTTTACTTTTTCTGTTTGAATTTAATGTTGTCTTCTTTTTAAAGTAACTTTATGTTATCATCATGTGATGATAAACAACAATTACTTTTGGATTATCTTTCATGAAAATCAAACTTTTATTATATGAAATTTGTTTCCATTTGCTTTGGCCAGTTTTTTAATTTGACACAAAACACACAATTTGTTGATATATACTTTAAACAGATACTAATGTACAGACCCCACAAAAATGATAAAACAAACAGAAAACAGCAAAGGCCAAGAAAGATGCCAAACCAAACAAGAGTAAAAAAAAGAACAACAAGGAAGAAGCAAACCAACATAAAAGAACATTGAGTTTCAAGCATTAGTAAAACATGGAAAGAATCCCAAAAGAATGATAACATCATTGCATGTATTAGACAAAAAAAAGATCATAGTTAAAAATTACACTAGTTACAGTTTTACTCTGATATTTTTTAGAGACACTGCAAACTTCCATTTTCATTCAACATCTTTGTCCCAAAAGTAAACAATGAATTAATGAATGCGACTGTGAAAACAAATGTTATGGAGGTTTTTCCTCAAAGATGATCACAATGTTACTCTCTATAAAGAAAAGAATTAATGTCAAGTATGTGAAATCAGAAAAATGTGTTCAAAGTTGGTTGAATGATTTATTTAAGTCAATGAGCTTGGCGCACAAAGGAAATTGTCCATCAATGTCTGGATTTTAAAGCAACTAAACATGCTTTGGTGGAGAGACAGAGGTAATGAATTCCCTTTGTAAATTCTTCCCAAACATCCCTCTCAGATAAAGAAGCTAATCAAGTTTATGATAATTTCATGTTTCACTTTCAAATTCAGTCAGCCATTTGACCACTTATCAACAATAATGGAAGTTTACAGTATTCCATAGGTTACAGAATGCATTAACTTAATGATCTTAACAGGCATGTATTTAACTTTTTAAATTAAACAGATTTAACATGAGACTAAGCATTTAAGCAGAGAGAAGAGTGTTACTAACAACAGCATTAGCATCTTGTTTTGAGTCTAGATCCGTCTTAGAAGAAGTAAGCTCACTATGTCCCTGTGCATACTGCGTCAGGATTGAGGGAGGAATTATATTACTGATGAGCTGTTCAATGAGAAAATGTTACAGTCACACAGAAACAAGCAACATACATTTGTAACATTCAAAATAAAATAATTGCCATTTATTATAAAACAAACTGTGCAGTCAAAGTTAAAACAATGGACTGCAGCCCCACCAAATCAAAAATAATAATTACAATAAAAAATTATGAAAATTTGTTCTGTGAAACCCCTGCAAAGCGAAATTCTTACAGAAAGGAACACTCAGCCATTGTCTTTGTCAAACAGAAAAATGACTATAACAACAGTAAAGCAGCATGTCACTGAAAAAGCTGTCTACAACCTTTACAAGGTTAGGATCTTATGTGACGGTTAATCCACTAAAAAAAGTTAGTCTTAGGTCTTGCTAAGTCTTATGTGACTCAAGTACCAGAAAGTAAAAAATAATAAAATATTCACACACAAAACTTTAAAATGCTTTTGAAAATACTAACTGTCTGATTTTTATGACATTTCAAACTTTGATTTCTCTCTCTTTTTTTTTTATCTTGAATCAGTGGTGCCTGGGAGTGTGCACCTAGAATGTCTTTTATTGATTTAAGAATTAAATATTGGAGAAAGTTGTTCCTTTTTATCCAATATTCTTTACCCTTAAGCCATGATTCACATCCAGTAACTGCCACTCAAAAGTATACTCCTGTGCTGGAAATAGAATCTTCAGAATAACTGTGCAAACTTACCATGTCATCCACTGCATCTGTAGTCTGGTCAGCAGATGGAGCACTGTAAAGACGATTAGCAACAACAGTCCTGAGAGATTCATCCATCATCAGCCTGCGAAGTTTCTTGGATGCCAGCCAGCCGACACCATCACCTTTCACTACAACACGCACAACTTCCTTCAAGAACTGTTGATTTTCGCTAAAAGAAACATTTGAAGAAGATGTAGGTTGAGTACTTCCTAAAACTTCATAACAAATGTAAGGTTCACATGATTGTTTTATCTTTTTAAACACTCTCCTTCTCTTTCACTTTCTCAGTTGATCCTTAGTTCTAAGAAGAAGGTTTGCATGTTGATGATGATACATTTAAACATTGCATTCCCCATATTAATATGCGCCAAGGTGCTCAACAGTACTTTGATGGGGACTTCGGCCACACTGCATTGAGTAGTTTACAATTTTGAAAGTAAATTTCACAGGTACCACCAATTGTGGACATTTTGAATACAATGCCACACCAAGAACTACATGGGTTCTTTAATATTACCAGCTAACTAGCACAGAGAAGATGCAGGGGACAAGATCATCAGCTTAAAATCTTTATCCAAGAAGGCTAGAACATCTAACTATTTACAGATGTCATAGCAAAAGCAGCACATTCTCCAGAGTGATTTAAGACTCTGAGTGTTGATTTAGTTTGGGGCTGTAACCCCCAACCTCTTGCATGGCAGTCTGGTGTTCAGCAACCCAAGCTAATCAGGTGGCGGTTTTTGGAACAGTAGTTGATTGTGTATTGTGTGTATATTGTGATCATCAGTTTAGTGATGCTAGTAAAAGGGTTAGTCATTAGGAGAGTAGGTTTCACTCATGTGATCAATAAATTATTAACTCTGATGATGGCTTACACAGACATAAACCAATCACTGACTACCCTCCCCTCAATCAAACCACCCTATCACCTCCCTTCTGAACAAAATTAACACTTTTAATATTTTTCTGGAGAATGAAAATGAACAAAAGAATGATATAAATTCATTAAAACAACAAGGTCACCTCTGCAGTTGCTTTTCTGTAGATGTTTGCTTTGTCAGATTGGGTCGTCCTTGTAATCTTTCACCAGGTATGGGTGGTTTTGACCTCATTCCTTGTTTGAATATACAATTTGAAATAATTAGCTCATAGACTTGAGGGAGATTGTCTACACAAGAGGTTTGTATAGGTTTGCAGCTTTTAATATCCATGCACTTTTGAGTCATCATCACATCCTATTTGCCCAAAACTTTTAAATCATGCACATTGACTAGACATACATTGCTATTACCAATTTTCAATGGTTAAAGTTTGAGCTATTTCTCAGTTTCTAGAAGAGAAGGTTGAGCCAAACCACATTGATGTTTGTTTCTGTTTTGATTCTCAGGCCTCAGCTGAGCTTGCTGCAGGTCTACAGTTGTCAAGGAAACATCAATGACATTGAAAATTGTTAGCAATAATTGGTAACACCAGTTGGGAGTGGGAGAGGAAAAATTTCCACCAATTCTTCCCCTCAGGATTCTTGCCCTTGTATACAGCTATCTCCAAACCAATCGATTCAATGCTTTTGGTTCAGTTATGAACAGAAAATATATTCTCTGCAGCATACCTGTGTGTGGCTCATGTCAAAAGTGTAACAAGAACTAGCCCCTCCTTCACCCTATCAAAAATTTACAATTTTCTGCTTGCAATGGGTTGATAGAGTGTCCTAACCCTTCCAGCCCAAAGATCTCATAAGTAATTCTCCTTACTGTCTGCCATACAGCTGTCATGATTTTAGTTTGGAGAACTTGGTATTGAATCCATTAATAATTCCATAATTTATATTTTTCTTTATTCCCATTGCTAATCTGCTTAATTTTTTTTTTAAGGATATGGTAAGGAAAAATTATTATGTCATGGTCACTCACGAGAGTTAAAGGCTTATAGAACTTGAAAGTAGTTTTAGTTTGGAGATGTAAAACCAAATTAAAATGAAGTACAGACAGCAGTAAGTTAACTTTTCCTGTTAGGCTTTTGGTCATTTGTGCACTGATCATTGAATCAGATCTAAAAACATATATACATACACATATATTTCTAGAGCACCTATGTTGTAATTACAAATTGGAAGAGAGTGAGCAACATTAAATGTACTGGTAAATTCTCCTGATCATGTTTGGAAATTGGTATCAATCAAATATAATGCTAAATTTTTCTTTCCTAGTGATGTGCACAATTCTTTGTGGTTTTTATTTTCATTCTTATCATTTACCTGGGAAAGGAAAGAAAGGTTTTTCTTCCTGTAAAGAGGACTTGTTGGGCAGCAAAGGATATGGAGGAACTCTCTTAGCAAAGCCATTTACTGCAGGTTTTTCTGAATTCTCCTGTTGAGTTGGTTTGGTCACATTGATTGTGGATTTTTTAAAACTGTTCCACAGACCTGAGAGATTTAAAGGAAAATGTACAGTGGAGGTTCAATAAATGCCTGATGAAATATCAAACATCCATTACAGTAATAACAGTTAATTGGTAATTTTTATTCAACTCCCTAAAGTCATTAGCATGTAACTTCTCCCTGTAGTATCCATACATCATCCAGCAAACAGGTAATGAGAATGCTAACTCTCATCAGCTAGAAGTTGTTATCTTGATCTAACACCAAATTCTTGTCACTAATTTACAAGGACATGCATAGCAGCTAGAGGGGAGAATATACAATCTGATCTTGCTTCACCCCTGAAGCAAACATTAGGGTCATGAGAATGAAGGAAATGTTTGCCAACTGCTCTTGATTGATTGATGCTCTTGATTGTTCTACAAATATTCTCCTTTTGAATTTCATAGTAAATTGATAAAAGTATAGTAGTATAGAGAATTTGCATGCTAATCCTAGAGTGTAAAGGGTTAAGTTAAATTAAGTTATTTGTATACATTTGTGTCTTACCCAGTACAGCTTCAGTACTGTTGGTGAACATACTCTGTTTCTCAGTGGGAGACATAGTATTTGTGGATGACCCAGATGGTGAAGACGCTCCAGATACAAAAGTGCTTTCACTTTCTGCATCTGAAGTCAACTTTTTCCTGGTTCCTTTTGGAGTGGGAGGGTTTGATACAGAATACATCAAGTCGTCACTGTCTTCATCTTGCACTGAACATGAATCACCACTGCTCATGGAACAAGCTGCAGAGTCTGTGGCGGTTGAGTCAGACCGATCAGTCCTACAAAAAGAAACAAAAACATTTCCGTGCATGTACACCCAGTTAATTTATAACCAAGGTTTGCCTTCTGGCACCTTGTAGTACAGGCAGGAGAGAATTCAACAAAAACAGTCAAACATCACCCCAAATTTTCTGAAGATGAGTGACAGTTTTCTCCTGGCCTGCAGGTAGCTGATGCTAGTCTAGGCTGGCCATTTGTCAATGAAATCAGTGGGAGGTGTAGATTTCTTTCTTTCTCTCACAATCACAGCAAATTGTTTGACAACATTTTTTTCAGGATATCTATGCATTTATTTCCACTTAAGTATTTACCTTGTGCTATCCTCTGATACCTTCTTGTGCATAAGCATGGTCTCAACCATAGCCGGAGTGCCTGGCAAAGCAAAAGATGCTTGTAAGTCTGGCACTGGTGACGATGCCCTCATAGGGGCAAAAGGGGGAGCATGAGAACCAGTGGGTGTGGAACCATTAATTTCTCCACTAATCATCCTCTGCACAAGATCTCCGACAGAACTGTGGCAACTGCTGCTGTCATCATCCTCATCGTTGTTTGGTGTGGCTTCTTCTTCATCAAAAATCAAACTAGGTTCATAGTCAACATCAATCCATGGTTCCATGTAGATCTTTGAATCTGAGTCAAACACTTGATAAACAACAGGTTCTAGGTCTCTAGAGAACCATTTGGCTTTGTCTCCAATGATCTGGGGGTCATAGATGCCTGAAAAATGCAATTAAAGATTGGTCAATTGTAATAACATTTTTCTCAATCAGAGATGTATCATTACCTGAGTAGGTCAGTGGGTAAAAAAAAACATGTTTACCTTTTAGAATCTTCAAAAAGACTGTGTTTGATGGATAAACCAGCCACTCTCCATAATACTCTAGAGACTAAAACAAGAAACTATATCAGATAAATACTTTTGGATACTAACTCAAAAGAATAAGCCAAGAAATTGTTATTATAACTTTTTTAAAGTCAAAATGAAAGCCAAGCAAAGAAATGGTTCTTTTAGATGCACTGCAGTTTAGGCAATTGCAGAATATAAGCATATAATAAAATTTAGGCTAAACAGGCTAAATACATGGAAACTTCATTTAGCCTGCAAAGAAAAATCAAACAAAGAGATGGTTCACATCCCATTGAATCACGGTGAATTCCTTGCTTGATTTTTATCTGCAGGTCAAACACTATTTCTTTCACTACAAATTTGTAAAATAGAAGGTATCAGAGAAAGACATTCTCTTACTACAACTTCAAAATTAAACCACAATTATATTGTTTCTTTGAAATACCACTTCCCTCTACTGATCATTTCACCTGAGTTTCAGCAAGTCTTTCCACAAACTCTGACAGTTCTGGTCTTGATCTTAAGAAAGGTCCTCTCTGGAGTGCCACAACAGGTCGTGAAAACAGCCGTAGAGTCCTTGTGTGCTCTTTAATACCCCCAAGAATGTTTGGTGCTGTAAAGAAATTCACCATGGCAACTCTGACAGCAGTGTCTACAGCATCCACATCATTTCCATAGACAAATTGCACTGAGGTGGCTTTGATGCTATCTGGGGAAAGAGGTCCATGATCCTCCAGGTGAGCAGAATGGTTCAGATTTGTAACTGTCTGAGGAGGCATACTGAGGGCTTGAAGAGCCTGATGTAAAAAAGTTAGAATGTGGTAAATAGTGCTGCTAGAGGGGGTATTAAAAACAGGTATTTTAGATGTTTGAATTGAAGTTTATGATGATATTACTTTAACATAACATATATATAAAACATATCTACAAAATGCGTAAAAAGGATGTGATTTGTAATAACTGAAAATAAAAGAATCATTAGTACAAATTGTGACACTAACCAACTTCAATCTCTTGATTAGCACTGTGCCTTCAGGTTGTGGCAATGGAGGAAGTTCATCAGCAGTCAAGGGAACTGTTATCTGTTGATACACAAAATAAAAGTTACTACTCCTAGAACATGAAACTATGATACAATATCCTAACCCTCTGACCCCTAAGAGAGACCAACACCTAAACACCCTCAGTTACACATTAAGGTCACAAGAATAAAAGAAGAGATTACCAACTAATGTAGCTCCTCACTGTAAAACAAATTTCCTTGCCAGCACCATAGGAAATGCATAGAGAACACTTATGGAGAATATGTGCATGGATTTCAAGGTGTAAAGGGTTAAATAAAGTGTTGAGTGTATCATAAAATATGTGACAACTGCTAGAAAGTAAGACTGTAATGACTGAAAATGTAATTAGCATTTGAAATATAATCACACAGATAAGAGAACGTTGAGAGAGTATTAGCAAGGAGATCCATATTTGTTCAAAATTTGTATGTTATCTATTTTTTCACAAATAATGATATTAGCTGAGTACATTTCCCCCTCCTTTTGAAGAAATTGGGAGGAGAAGACATCTACAAATCAAATTTGGTAAAGGAAACAAAAGTAAAAAAACCAAAGCCTGTCCCATACCTCTCCAGATATAAAAAAGAGCCACCCCTTTATCCTAATTTTGCACTTGGAAAGGAGCTGCCATGAGTGACCACAACAGGATTCCTCTAACAATATCATACAATATCAAGGAGACAAGTGACAAGAAAATAGGAAAACATCAATTGGGAGATTACTAGTTGATTCAATATCAAATTCTCAGACCCAACATCATGATAACTTTATGGCTGACTGTAAGGAGAATTACTAATGAGGTATTGGGAGTGAAAGGGTAAATTTAATGTGATTGTTTGATCAACCAGACAATTATCGATTGAGGTTAAAAATTTAAATAGTGCCTTCCAAAAGTCCACACAACAAAACAGTCTATATTCTCTGGAATTCATTTCACAAACCTTATTTGAATCCAAATCAACCACCCAGACATCACTTGGCATCTGAAATCCTTCTGACTTGTATCGAAAGAAACTTGCTGGTACACCAATCACAAAAGGTGTTGGGGCAAGTAGCAGTTGTTCTGCACTGTTCATGCATGTTGGCAGTAAAGGAATGATGGGGAACATGTACTCCAGTGGATAAAGGAGGGATGTCAGTGCTATGACACTCATGGTCAAAGCATTGTAATCTCTGGATTGGATCACAACCTGAAAATTAATTGAAAAATAAATTTGAAAAAATTGCAGGAAACAAAACAGTGGGTCAAGCTTAAATGCAAAAAGCCTAATCTAAGTTTATAATTAACCCTATGACCAAGGCAGAATATCTCCTTACAATATCACTACAATACCAAGCAGACAATTGATGAGAATAAAGAAAAATATCAATTTGGGGATAACAAGTCAATCCAATACCAAATTCTCTGAACTAACATTTTATGAATTATAAAGTAGAAAGTAGAGAGAATAACTAATGAGATCTTGGAAATGAAAGGGTTAAAGAGAAGTGGGACGAGCAAACCTCAATCAAGCTGAATGCTTATGATCAAAATCTGTTGGCGTTTCAAAATTGACTTTTGCAGAAAATCTATTGTTATCAACTTTAAATAGATAATCAGGGAAGGGTAAAGCTTGCCTGTCACAGCATAATAATTTTCTTTAAATATAAACTACTAAGCCAAAATCAATTTTCATAACAAGAAGGACGTTGAAAAATTTCTGCCTCAAGAATAGGATATTAGTATTCAAAACTTTATCACAACTATATCACCAGGTTTTTAATACTGGGACAGACTTATAATTAGAACTAGATTGAAAGAGACAATACTGGAGAAGAGAAACATCTTATTATAAGAAATCAATACATTTCAGTGATCCAGTTCAAGGCTTAATATGAAGTAACTATACTGGAATCCAGGTTGTAAACAATATAAAACTACACAATGGATCTCAATGTGAGACATGTACAAAGAATTATTTTTTCATATGTTGATTTAATAATGATTTTTGCAGAATTTGAATTTAAATGTATAGGGCTTCTAGAACAGAGCTTTGTGAGCACTGAATTGTAGGCTGAACCACATAAATGTTGCAAGTCTTAATTTATAAATCAAACCAGATCAAAATAACTAAAAGGAGGAGTTGCGATATCACATACTTCCATTTCCATGATTAATCATTCCTAATATCAGAAAAGAAAAATTAATTTGAACATCTAGGTAAAAATATATAGATAATTGACAAAAAAAAAGGGATATCAAAGGTTTCTTCTTTGCACAGACTAAATATAATTTACATTGTGTACCTGTAGTACTAACTAGTAATATTTCTCTGTAAACAGAGGTTTATGTCAAAATGTATTGCACCAAAAAATTTGTCAGGAATTTTTCCTCTGAATAATCAACCTAAAGATATTAATTGTGTAGTATTAATGCATCTTCGACTTAAAACAATTCTATAAAATCTCAAGTGTTATAAAAAATACGATACCACAGTTCAAAATTTTTGGTGCTGTCTGAATAAATGCAATTTCTCTGGAGAGCAGAGCACCCTTAACACATAAAATAATTAGTAAATCATCAAAATGGGCAGTGCAAAGGATTGCAAATTTTATCAATAACACTCTTAAATCCACTCTATGCAAATTAGACTCTAAACAAACACGTTTGGTAAAATAATCGCTAACGTGGGCATTTTTGCAGTCACTGAGGTTCTCCGTTTACTTTTTGAAGCAAACAACGGAGTCACACAAGTCATTTAAGCCAGTAGGATCAATTTATTCAAAATGTAAACAAACACAGCTTATGAACGAGCTTTCACGTATAAAACAAAACTTTCACGAAAAGACAAGTAAAAGTCCTATTTCTGAATGGGAAAATTATCCAAATAATTTTTTGCAGTAAGTAGTAGATATCGAAAAATAAAATCTCGTAGCGCTGCGATCAAAAGGTGTTAGAAATATTGATACGTGAACCAACGAAGAAAAACAAATTAATTACTGAGACTTACTGAGAGAAAAAGAAAACTGCTTCATAATTTTTCTTTTGAAAAATTTCCTTTGAGAACGAGAAAAATACTTCTAATTAACATTAAGTTGTTTTCTTTGGGTATATACTTCACTTCTATGAAACCATAGAAAGAGAATGAGGATTTTACGCTGGTAAACTTTTCGTTACACCTGCGTCTTAATCCTGATCGATCGACAACTGTTTGTTTTGACTTTGTTCAAGGTTTACGAACTTCAGGGACTTACCTTGTGTTCGAGTAAAATACACGTTAACACTTTCAAACATGTCTCCACTCCAAGAAGTTCCAGGGGAATGTGAATGGGGAAGTCTACGAGCGAAAATCGGTTCGATTCTGGCATTGCAAAGGTCAAAGGAGAATAAATCTCAGGCGAATGAAGTTGAACCTCAACACGAGTTTTCCCGGGAACGGGTGCTTGTGCAAGAAACAAGCGTTGAATCCACGTCTCCACTTCATCCATATCTCGAGCCAAATGACTTGCTTTTTGGTCCTCTGTACAAGTAAAAACAGGCCAGCTATTTAACCCCGGTATGATGTTGTCGTTCTTGTCACATTTGCCGTTAATTCCAGTTCTCGAGTCGATCATTTTTCGAAGGAAAAACAGGCACTCCCTAAATGTTGGGAAGAACGGATAATGTGAAACGATGCACAGAGATGTGAGACTCATGCAAAAATTCCGCCTGTTGTAGGTGCTTCGAGACCTTTTCCGAACTGTTAGCGTAGTCTCTTTGCAATCGCTTCGCTCCTTGTTGTCAAAATTCGAACAAGGACGAAAAACATTGACACAAATCCCATAGCGGACCTTGCCAGAGTCTTTCTCAGTCAATGTAAACGCAAACGAGTTCGCCTCGCGGAGAGAAAATTTCTTCGACACTGTACTGCAACCCTCCGGCTGGCAGAAGAAAACCACGTCTCCAGGTAAGGGAAAATCTTTATGGTCCTTTTGTGGAAAGCGACGTAAAAGTTCCGGCGTTTGTGTTGAGTCGATGGTCGGTTTGCGTACACCGACAACAACAAGATAATCTATCAGTCTTGTCTGCATGGCATGCGAACTTGAGCTCATCGTTGTTGGTTATTTAAGTCTCGAATAAGACTTCATCATGCACAATATCCTCATAATGGAAATTTCCACGGGCAGTTACATCCAAATTCATTCAGACGGATATTTTGAACGCATAAATATCGTGTGTCAAAGCAACCAGGCGTGATCGATAGTATCCTCGATTTGCTCACGCGTGATAACGCGATACTTCGCATGTTGTGACGTCATGATCATCAAGTGAATAAATATTTCATTTTTCATCCGCTTTTTCTTTGCGGATAACGCGCAACACCTTGAAATGACACGAATTTATGCTAGTTTTCTTGTATTCAGTAAAAAATTCTGAGACGCAATTCCCGACAAAATATAGAGGGGAAAGAAATTCAAGTGTGATATTATTCGAAAAAGTGAAAAATTTTCACTTTTCACCTAGCGATATTAAATAAATTAATGAATATTTTTAATTCAGCCAGGTTGCCGTTGACGCAGACAATTATGATTCATATGTGCTGCCAACAATGCAGATCTATCAATAATTTATTTCGGAGTTATTTCGACGATGTTTTTTGGGCACCAACGATAAGTAAATTGTTTTTCTTTAACCCACTAATTCTTAAGTTAGACTCATCATACCTTAGACTGACGCGAGTCAAAACTAATATATTTATTGGTTTCTACCTTTAATGAAGCCTGTACGAATCAGATAGAACACTTCTCGGAACTGGCTTTGTATACTCATATCTCCACGATCCACTCTTTTTTACCGTGGGCGGTCTGGAAATGAGACAAACCAAGCCGAACCATGTAACAGCGTAGAGACGTTAAAGAACAAGTGTTCATCAAAGAACTTTGTTTTTTGAATTTTCAATTGAGCATTAGCTTGAAATAATCCCAGTCCTTAAACGGATTTCTAAACTGTCGCATTCATGTCAGAGATGGGCTGCTTATAAGGCCGAGTCATTAGAGACGTGTAGGATCTGAAGCCAGCTTGTCGTAAGGCTACCCCAAGCATTTCCTCAGACTTCCCTGTCAATTCGCGGGCCGGTACCTATTTATACTCCTGAGTAGCGAGAGTCACTGTGAGAATTAAGTGTTTTGCCCAAAACACAACACACTGACTTAGCCTGGTCTCAAACCCAGACCTCCGGCGCACCGGCTAACATAAGGCCACCGCGCCTCCCACAGGGGGCGCAAAGAGGAATTATAAATTCCAGACCCTCATTGATAATTGATCCAATGAGAGGTTTAATTCGAATTGCTACTAAAGAAATTATCTGGTGTATTATTACAATACTTAAAAACGTCACACAGATAAGACTTAAAATTTGACTCCTATCCTAAGCTCATAGTTATTTAGAACCCACTGTTAGCTCCGCCCTGACACGGCCTATATGGCTACAGTTGTCTGTATTACGAAGTCACTAAGAAAGGGAGTGTAGCTATTTGATTTCTTCGGGGTGGAGTTGGAGTCCAGTTAAACGTTATTGTAGCATTATAACAAATGCTGGGCGTGCCGAGTATGAATATGTAGAACGAACATTAGAGCAGTTAACTATACTTAGGACCAAAAATACGGACCAAAATAAGGAATATTTAAAAACTTTCAGTCAGCTCTTCTCCTAGTCTATCTTCCTTCAAAAAAGTTTCTTGATTTTCTTCAATTATTAATCAAAACATACTAAGCAACCAGTCAGAATTTGTCATGCTCTCCTGTCTCGCCGTTTTATGATAATGACAATAATTCATTACTAATTTATGAGTCGTCGAGGAGAACTCTGCATATAAAGACTAGCCGAGGGTTTTTTGAGGTCTCCTTACGACTGATTTTACAGTTGAAAAATATTCTTTGCAAAATTTAAAGTTATGAATTAGCTTGAACTTGAACTTGTATTATCGTATTAAAATCCTTATATGGGCGTTCATTCCTTAATGGGCATGACCGCCGAAGGACAAATTCCAGTTCGACCAGTTTTAAACTCGAAAAAACCTTTAAAAAAACTTAGGACTTCAAAGGAATTCGGACTTGGACCTTTAGGACTCCTCCACGACTCGATGACTTATTCTTTTATCGCCCAAGGAGCAGGCGGCTAAGAGAAATATTACGGAGACCTATAAGACCTATCGTAAAAGAAGCGACGCAGCTTCACTGCTTACCATATGAAAAGCTAGGGCAGTGATCATTAAAACAGAGACAGAAGATCTTGGAGAAGGAGGATCGACTGGCATTATTCCGTTCTATGTGGAGAAACCAGAAAGATCGATGACACAGAGTAAGTGCCGCCGACAATAAGTCGCCCATTCACTGCTCGACAATTTTGCCGTCGAGTATAGCATTGTTTTTTAGCAGTTTAATTTAGTAGATTTACAGCAGTAAGCTTGACTTAGAAAGCGAATCCAACTTCTCTCATTTATTTTTTTCTCTCTCTTTTTTTTTTTCAAGATAGATATGTTTCTAGTAATTCAACATGGCCCAACCTAGATTATTTTGTTTTATCAACTGAGTTGGGGATATGGATTGGCCACCATAGAAACATTCTGAAGCTGACGTTACGAGCGTTAGCTCTACGTTTACCGAGTTTAACAGGCTCACCAGGATGGAGCAATTTTTGATTGTAAGGTCGTGAAAGAAAAACTAAACAAAACACAGTCACGAAAGCTAATCTTAAGAAACGTGAGCAACACAAGAAGCTAATTAGATTTCATAGTACACGTGACCGTCCTCAAGCGAGGAGAAATACAATTCAAGAGACCAGGTCGTGTCCGGTTTAGTTGAGCGTTCGATTGACTTAGAGTAGGGAAGGGAGGGTGGAGTAGCTTTCCACCCGGATCAAAGACTGGGATGACGTATAACCAAAGTACTCTTAGATCATTCATTCGACACTCAGTTGAGTCATACACGAAGTACAGGCTGGCCATAAAAGATTTCTCGTGTAGCATACTAAAGACAACACAGCGGTCAGACGTCTGTGTATGTACAAACGTTGTATTGACTAGTCGTGACTAGCTGGCATGCTTTAAGGTAGTCAGAACCAAGTTGGCTGACAAGAGTTACAAACAAGCACACAAGCGAGTAAGCAACGGTGTTTTAAAAGCGTATTGCCTTTACGAAAGGCTCAAAGGATACTCTTACTGGATGAGCTCTATGTTTGAAAAGTCTTGAGTTTTCCTTTTCCATACTTTTGTTCCCTTAACAGATTTCTATAAAAGTTTCGATTTTCTTTTATCTATTTTGCGACACAACGGTTTTTCTCTTATCTTTTCCTTCCAAATTTAGCGCGGGAAATTGGCGCGCGGCCCGCTGGACTCATGTCGCATGCCCGACATTTAACCGCTGTGTTACTAGAGACAAGGGCTAGATAAAGTTTTTGAAATATTTTATTGAAGAAAATCCAGTCGGAATAAGTTACAAACACACCTATAACGCCAAGGTGTTTTGCCAACCCACGACTTAAACTGCAATATAAAATTTGTACTTAAAAAAATTGTTTGAAATTACTTCTTGCTTTATAGTGACATAAGCAGTGTGCGACGGTGTTAACCGATGAGAGACGAGAATCGGTCGAGTGTTTAAGATTAACAAGAAATTGCATGTTTCAAATAAGAATAAAACTTCTAAATAAGGTGACATAAACATGTCTTGAAAAATACAGTTGCTCAAAATAATGAACGGATCTAAGAAATTTATCATAAGGGAGCACTTTCATCTGATGTGGTCTCGTAATGCACAAAGGAAAGTGACATCTGATACAAATTATCGCAATCTAAAACTATTTCTGGGAACAGAAACCTGGTAAATCAAACCTTTGTTCGGTGTTTCAAGTATCATGCTTCCTGACGGAAACGAAAGTGCCCCCTTAAGTTAAGCCCCATATTACAGAAGTTATAAGAAATAATAAAATGACCGATATCAAGGCTCGAGACAACTTTGCTCCTAGGCTCTTTATCACTCCCCCCCCCCCCCCATACCCAGATAACCTTTTACATGGCAGAGAGGAGCCTAAGTACAAGGTTAAGCTTGGTCGTGATTCGCACACTGCATACCGCAGACCACTAAGAGGCGAACCTGCCGTCTCAGCTGTAATAAAACAACGTGTAAGTTATGAAATTCAATTAGCTGCCACTTTAAATCATTCCTCTACATTCCTTTCTTAGCTTTCTTATAAAAAAGCATACGTATTACGGTCAATTTTTCTGACCAATGCGAATGTGAGAAAGACTTCATGATCGTTTTTATTCCTCTAGCAAAGATACCTTTTTTATCATGCAACTGCAGAAGCCTGTTAATTTTTTTTTCTATAACTAGGAAAGAGGTAACTAAGTGAACTATAAACCAAAGACTGGCGTGTGTAACAAACGACAGTCTGAACAAGAGAGCGACTTATATCGCCACATAAGATAGAGATTTTCATTTGCTCACATTACGCGAGCTTCTTACTTTTACATGGGAGTAGTTTCATACTGTGTTTGAAATACTATCCTGCAAGATCAAAGACTAGCTGATATTGACAACATCTTCCCACATAAATTCAGTTGAGCTTGTCTTTTTGTCACGCAAGTTTAGCCCACGCATCATTCAGTTGGTGACTCGTTTCCCTCAAGTCAGTTTTAGAGAAGGCCCTTTCTTTTTTTATCCAATGACACAAATAAGCCGCAGAGATTTCCTAGTAACCATGATAACTTCAGTATTATTCATACTGATATATTACAATGTTTTTACCCTTCTCGCCAATATCTGGATGACAAGCCAAGCTTATTCACTGACAATTGTCAACCAATCGTTTAAAAACGAAATTATTAACTAAAAAATTTACCAAAATCAGTTCGAGTTGTTCTGTAGTGTTAAAAAATATATCCAAAAAAAAAAATCTAAATTTGAATGTGTATTTCATGCTCAATGAGAAACTTTCTTTAAATTTTTATATTAAGTTACTCTACCAAATGCTATAGCTCATTATTGAGCAGCACAAGTATACAATTATGGGCTTTACACCTTTATCATATCGTGTTACTTGAAGCAATATTGCTAAGAAAGCAAAGTTGTAAGGGATTCAGTTGAAATTTACCCCTGAATAAAAGGGATATGTAGCTAAATAAAGATATCAATTGATAATTTAAATGGTACGAGGCTAAAATACCAAAAATTGTGTGCTAATAAAAACACCGATTTTGAAAACATCTCTATTTACTGCCTGCTGCATTGGAGACTGTTAATGAGCACATATTGAGCTGCCGCTCTCTCTACAGGAATAAAAAATGTCGAATCATATATTCAAGTTTATAAAATGGGTTAAACAGGTCTTTTGAGACCTGGTTTGAATCGGTTTTATCTTTGATAATTGATCAAAGAAGGACTATTAGCTACGAGATGTTTCTCCTCACCACTTATTAATGTTCCTGAGAGAGGAAGATTGAATTTTCGTTATTTTTCTCCAATTTACCGTCCTCGTCCTTTACCGCCTTAGAACCTAGAATTCTAACTGACGTCTTGTTCCTCAGCTTCAAACTCAGCGTCCCCCGTTCTGTTGTGGGCACTCTTATTATTTCAGCTAATTTCCTTGTTTCCCAAGCATTAGATAGATGTTCATCGATAGATAGGTACACACTTTCACCAAGAATCTCAACTGGCCACATTTCTATCAACTTCACCAAGAGTGTCTAAGAGGACTTGTTTCCCCATTAGACCCAGGTGCAGAACCCGAAGACAAACGTTGCTGCGTGTACCTCAAGATTTTAACATGCTAGATGCCTTCAACGAGAAGCTGGACAAAATCGTGTTGCTCTGTTTTTCGAGATTGTGTTCTCAGCACAGTGCTAGTGACTCCTTCGTGTAACGACCTTGCAGTTTCAAAAACTGGTTTTAAGTCCATCTCCACCGAGATCTAGAAAGTTTCTTCTTCGTTAATACCACAGTTTGCCACATTTAACCGGTGGGAACCAGAAGGGCGAATAATGCTAAAGGCATGTTATATCTACTTTACAGTGCACAACGGTAATCGTTCGAAGAGTCCTCTAAAACTTGGAACAAATTTATGGATCGGGCCGTTGGTGATAAAAAGTCGAGAGGCTATTCCCAGGCGGCATAGAAGTTTGGGTGTATTTACTAACAGTAGGCGAGTGCTCAGAATGCTAGGTCCAAATTTCCTTTCTTGTGACTGAATTGGTACATTGCGGATACTACAGCCACTACTTGTGCGTTCATATTGTGTTTTCAAGCTTGATTAAGCGGACGACCAAATTTCCTCAGATTTTCCTCGACGCCTATGCCGTATAATCTACTCCCGGTCTACATTTATGCATAATATTGAACTAAGAGCATCGAATATTTGGCGTAATAGCTTTTCCTTATTTGGTTTCTGATTTACTGTGAATACAGATAATCTTTCCCTTTAGTTTCCTTCCAATTCATATGTTCGACGCCAGCTGTTCCTAAAGGAAACAACCCCCTCTTCAATTTGAGGGATAAAGGTTGAAATCCACTCTTGCTTTGAGCAGTTTATCTTGCAGGTAATAGGATTAATATATCATTGAATAAAAGTCTTTCCATGTTCTCAAATGTGAAATTCAGCGTGACACATTGTGCATTACGTGACATGCATCACGTGATACAGTTCGTCACACAGTCTCAACTGACCTCCGTGTTGGATGAGTCTTATCGGTCGAATTTTCGTCTTTGTTGTTCACGCTACAAACCACTACATCTTTGGGTGACTTGGGAGTCTTACCATCCATGTTTTCGAGTTCCATGGATTGCTTTCTGCTGTTCAGACCGGACTTTTTAGCCTCTCCCTTTTCTCGAGCTTCTTCAGCCTTTTTGAGTTCCTCTTCCTTTCGTCGGTTCATCTCTTTGTTGTAAAAGTTCTCGAAGTTGGACACGATTACAGGCACAGGCAGGGCAATAGTTAGCACCCCTGAGAAGTAAGATAAAATGTAAGGTAAAGCTCTGATTTTTTTGGTTAAAACTGTTCACGTGGGAAATATCCACCACAACAAGCGTTGAATGTAAATCATCCATCAAGAGATTCACATATCATAATAAGGCGCTTTTCGATTGAGTGACGTCAAATCAATCTGAGGACAGGAAGATACATTGAAGAGCCAAATGGTAACTTAAAGTAAACTCACGGGAAAACCCGCAGGAAAACGCGGGCGACCATGTCGTAATTGATGGTAGTTTTGCATCTGTCTGGTTGAAAAGAGCAGCGCGAGTTTTCTGACCGATCACAGAGCGAAGTAAAGCAAAACTACAGCAATCAGGCGTTACTTCCGACACTCAGTTGAAAATTGCTCTATCGAAAAAAAAAACACATCAGAAGCTGAACGTAAAATGTAATTTAAATAAGATCCTAAGCTGCAACTAGCGATTACTCATTCCTTACAGTTCCACAACTTTGGTGAACTTTTAGCTAGTTCCTCTTAAGTGTGCTCGCAGTTGCAGAGTAGTTCCATTGACGGTCAAAAATATAAACAAAAAACTAATTACGGAAACCAATAAAAACATAGCCACAAGAAGCCAATAAGAACTAGAGTAAAAACAAGCACACTGTACACAGTGTAAGAAAACTCGGTTAAAAGCTCGAATCTGATTGGTTTAAGGGCAAAGCAAGTTATCTTCACCAATCACAGTGCGTAGTGAAGAAAAGCCATTGCATTCCTTGATTACTTTCGATTCTCAGATGTAATTGCTTTAATTCTATCTTTATTGACAAGTTGCTGAGTGAAAATTATCAACGAAAGCGGGTGATATTCAAGTACAAAGTACATGGGTGGCCATTTATGTTACCGCATTTTGTGAAAACAAAGCCTTTGACGATAAAATACTGTTGTTTCACTAATCCTCGATTACTCCAGTCTTCAGCTTTTAAGTAAAAAATCAAATCTCACAGCTGCCCTCGCAACTGCTATATTTACAATATTTCTCTCTATTCCCAACAACATTTGCCTCGATAAGTAACTCCTGTGGCAATAAAAGTACCACTTGCATGTCTTTCCGGCTATAGAAGAACATGTACCATGAAAGGCAGACGATAGTTCTTCAAAGACAGTCTGAGTTTTCAAACTGTGAATATTAATTAGTGAGACGAGGAAACGAGAGGATTTCTTTGAAATTCTCGCCTGCAGTGCAAACGTGTACGGATTAAACTAACAGAACTGAGATCTGAAGCACTAAAAGACTGAAGGAACGAAATTTGGCAAAACAGATAAGATTTTAAGGGTTTAGAGTTTTCCTTATGGATAAGCTCTTTCAAATTGCGTATTCCACTAAATTTTCAATGAGTTTCTTTCCTTGTGGAGAATAAATGAAGGTACTCCTTCATCACGACAAAATTTTAATTAAGCTAAACGATAAACTGTAAGAACAACTTTCTTTGCAAATGTATGAAGCACAGAAGCCATACAAGATTACATGATTTCAAAATGGCGGAGATATTGCCAAAGTACAAGTATGCGAGAGAAGATCGGTAAAAGTTTTCAAAAACTACGAAAGAAAGTGGAAAATTACCAAAATTTAAAATACAGAATATTTTGTCCACGCGTTGGCGAAGAAACTATGTGAAATTACCGAACTTAATCCCAATAAATCGCTGAAATATACAGTGACATAACTTAAGCATTACAGAATTTCAACCGTGTAAACGGTGTTCCTGCTTTCATTTTAAAACGAGAATACCACGTTTAAGTATTATAAAGCAAGAAGAAGTGAATTTTTTTTTTACTCAAGCGAATTCAAGATGAACTGACTTTAGACTAAACGCATCTTCAAGAGATTTTAACAGGTTGGACATATCTATTTTTCTTGCTCATTGTAGCAAATTGCAGTTTCGATAGGGTTTGAAGCGCGGCAAGCGTTGTCTTCAATCTATTGAAAATAATTCGATTTTTCGAGAACTGAAAACAGAGCGAAACGAACTAACAGGTGCTTTGAATCCTCACGATACATCAGCTGATTAATAAAACAAACTTAACCTTTCTACTGAGCATTGACAGTAGTTTCGTTGATAGATTTATTTTTGACTAAAATTAAATCTTTTAGTTGCGTGGGAGGTTGTTAAAATTCGCCCGCTTTACCCTGTATTTTAACGAACTAAATTCATAAATTCATTTGCCTGTCTAAATGAGTTTTGCTTTGAATTTGAATGCAGTAAACGTTTCCCTGAAAACGAATCTCATTTCAAGTTTTTATTGGTAATACCACGCGCTGTTTTTAGTTCTTCCTTTTCTATCAATTCTATCAATAGCACATGCCGGGTGTGTTTTTAAGAAATATGTTTTCTTTAGGTCAATACCCTGCTGAGTTTCAACCTTTTCCAGCTCGTCGACAACATGAAATAAGATTTTTAACATTTGTGCGGTAACCACCGAATGTTTGTCGCTTTAATATACATTCAATATGATAGCTGTACGCCTCCTGAACAAAATTACGTCGAATCAAGTTTTCCTTTTCACTTCTCACACCTCGAGTGCGTGTGGCAAGTTTTGAATTTTTAAAACCCTCAGCGGCAGGTCCAACATGTTGTCGTTTGGTTTTTAACTCTATTACTTCGTATGACAATTGTTAATTTTAAGAGGTTCTTGAGTTCTAAGCAAGTCTGAATCCCGTAAATTTTACAGCGCACCCTTAATTCTTTTAAATGAATTTAAAGTATAACTGCCACATATAATCACACGCTTTATTCTCTCGCATCACCCAATAAAAGGATGAGGCATTATGAATACATCTATGTATTTTAGTTTACAATAACTAGAGTGACTTCAGTCCGACAACGATTTTACTCCAAAAATTTTTCGAACGAACTCGATTTTTATTAGGCCCAAAATTTTTCTTACATGCACTGGGTGAAAAAGCCGTAAAGCTCGGGCCTCTATAATTTACAATGCAAGCTTTTTATCTCATTCTCTTTTCGAACTTCAGGTACTTATAAATATTTCAAAGCTGACAAGCTTCTTGCAGCGTCAACTCACAACTCTAATCTAATTTATTTTACTCCGTTAGGAGCACTAGATTTTAAATTCAACTCATTTGCGCTGCTATCTCTGAATTATCGTGATTTCGTTAAGACTAACGTTTGGCATAAATTGAAAATTTGACTTTCACCGCTAAAAAATGAACGATGTGAAAGCAACACCTCTTTGATGTTATCAACTTCAGCGTTCCAAAGCCAATTAATATTTAACAAGAAATTTCAGTGTTCAATCATACATGACAAAACTCAACAAATTTTGAACTGAAGCGAGCTAGTTTGTCGATAAAAATTCCTGATTTTAATGAAAAGACCAAAATTCAGCAAAGTGCATTTGTTTGCTTTACAACATTTAATGGCCTTTCCTTTCAAGCAAAAATAATTCCTCGCCAACATTTCAAAACAAAGTTATTGTATTTGGATCCCACATAATAAATTACTCATTCCCTCAAGTTGGGAATAATGGCAGAAGGTAATCAAGTGTTTTTCTCGCGAATCAGCACGTGAACAGGACGTGCGGGCCATGTCCACGCGAGAATCACGCGAGAGAATCGCAAATAATGTTTGTCATCATTTCTTATTTCGTGGAGGCAGTGCGTTTATCTTTTCTTGGCACAAGATATCACCCTCTTTCAACCACAAATTGTTTCACCTTAGGTATTCAACAGAAAGTCGATTGAGATAATAGAGCCTCGCTTATAAATCAATAACTTCAGCGTTGTAGTTTTCAATCTAAGTGATAACGTCCTACTATAGTTATTCATTCAGCCATGTTCAACAGTTGATTTCATTATTGTTCTCGAATGGATCCATCAGATAAGCGCGTTAACCGAGATACCGCGATCTGAATTCTAAGGCAGTGTGATATGAACTAACTGAAAGCCGAAACACAAATGATAACGCTATCAATTCCATTCGCGCGATCTCTCACGAACACGCAAGCTGCACGCTTAACAAACATTTTCAACAAAGTAACAAAATATATGAAATTTGAAGGGCTTTGACATTCCATCAGTATGACTGACAGGTAAGCCATTTAAGAGCAAGAATGAACGTCAAGAAAATTTATTTAGAGACAGGTCAGTTATTGCATTATGTCGGCTTACCTGAGATAGCGCACAGGGCACCCACGATCTTGCCTGGTAAACTGACGGGGGACACATCTCCGTACCCCACAGTGGTCATAGTGACAACTGCCCACCAGAAAGCGTGTGGAATGCTCTGAAAACCATCACTTTCAGGCCCTCCTTCGGCGTAGTAGACGCAACTTGCAAATATCATAACACCAATTGCTAAGAAGAACATTAACATAATCAGCTCATTCAAACTCGCTTTCAGCGTGTTTCCCAATATTTGAAGCCCGCGCGAGTGACGCGAGAGTTTAAACACTCGAAACACGCGCACCACACGCACTACGCGCAGCACGGAGATGGAAGAGTCATCTTCTTTTAGTCCGAGTTGTACATAGTAAGGCAAAATGGATAATAAATCAATGAGGTTCAAAGCACCCAGTAAAAATTTCAATTTTTGCGGGGAGCAAATGAAGCGAATAACATACTCTCCTGTGAACCATACGATGACAAACGTATTAAGTTGGAACCACACTGCATCATAAGGGTTTGGAGGTGGCTTCCATTCATTTGTAGCATTTGGCGGTCGATCTTGGTTTGGCACTTTAAAAGTTGGCAAAGTCTCGACGCAGAAAATTATTAAAGACAGAGTGATTACTAACACAGAAAAAATGGCTAAAAATTTGGCCACTTTCGATGAGTTTGGGTATTCCAACGCGTTCCAAATGATTCCCATGTAGTAATTACTTGGCATGGGTTGTTCTTCGGGCTCGTCTGCTATGCCTGCCTCAAGTTGAACAACTTGAACAGCTTCCTCTGGCAGATCATAAAAGACAACTTCGTTTATGAATACATGCGGGGGAACATGCTCTGGCCTTATAAGAGTTCCACCGGATTGATAATAATAAAGAATTGCGTCAAATGCCGAGCGATGTCTATCGAAAAAGTATTCCTGCCGTCTGCTGTTGTAAAATTTAGACCTCCGACTCTTGGAGCCGAGCAAAGTGTCGGGGAATCTTGCAAGCGTTTCTTCGTAAGTCTCGAAGCGTTTCCCTCCAACGTTTAAAACGATGGGATCGTCCATATTGGAAGGAATGTAATTCGTCAGGCCATCGTATTTTTCCATCAACACTTTATACCCTCGGTAGCTACTGCCTGGTGCTCCATTCGGGTCCGAACTGGTCGAGGCAGAAGTAGCGGCAGTCGTCAACATCAAAAATGTCACAACAACGAGAGTAACCGTCCGTCAGTAGGCCTACAGATTAATCTTGAATGTCGCGTTACTTCGGCCACCGTTACCGCAAACTTTGTACACATGCGTAATCAACACCGATGGATGCCAACAATTCTTTTCACTGGGCGCGGAAGTCCAACGATCCTCGCATCAAATCATGTAGATTTTGCCTTTTACGTTGAGCCGATGGCTTCTGTCCCTACTTGGCTCCACTGATTTAACAAATGCAAGCCTTGACACATGTTTACATCAATATATTTATGACCCTGTGTTCGCAGACCATTGAAAATTGTTACATTATTATTTTATGAAGATGTCTAGAATCGTAATTAACCATGAACGCACATCCAGCGAAGGAACTGCTTATTCACCTCACAAACGACCTTACTTTGGGTTTGCCTTACTAAAATCATTCGCTAAATATTAAATTGTCGCGTGAAAAAATTTAATTTGGATAGCGAACGGTGAAAAGAGCAGTAACGCAAAGTGAACTGCCTAGATTGAGAATTGTGAAAGTTTTAAACGTTGGAGGCGAGGACATTTGTATGCAGAGGAAGGAATGGGTTCAAACAAAGCCATAAGAGTCGTCCAACTGAGAGGAATGCAAATTTGCTATTTGCATATTTGTAAACTTTTAGCATTCAATTCATGTTTGAAAGTCGGCCAATTCCACTTGTTTCTCCAGTAAAAGTAGCAGAAAGAAAGTACTCGTCTTTTGCAATCGTGCGACGCTTCCTGAAGTATTTGTGAAATGTTTTCACAAGTAATCATTGTAGAGATAACGAACGTCAGTTTCACCTGTTCATAGCCGGCAAAGATATCAAAATTCAAACTTTTAACTCTTAAAATTACTACTCGTAAATTAAATCGAAAACATAGCGTTTGCGTGGCTTCGGGTTTTAAACAACCGTTGGCGCTGTTATCTGTCAAAGAAAACCGCTCTTATTTGCTCTCGAATTGACGGGAAAAATATGTAAAAATTTCACTGGAGGCAAACCGCGAACGTTCGACAAATAACCATCTCAAAATTTAGCTTCAGTTAACATACAACGTTTTTTATTTTATCAAAACCGGGAATTTTAAATCACCGTATATAATAACTGTACGAGAGGTACTTAGGAAGATTTTTTAGACAGAAGAACTGTTGAAACAATAATGTTTATTTGGAGAACCTTTCCCTTTCTTTTACTGGAAATATTTAGTAAAATTAAAAATAGTAATAGTGTTAAAGACAAGCGCTTAAAATTTCAAATTGAATTTTTTTCAAGTCCGGGTCAAAGCTTTTTTAATATTGATTTCTTTTTCAACTTATATTCAGTTGTTTTAAGCCCCACAATAATATCAAGTTTCAAAAAACAAAAGCGAAAACCTTTGTTAAGAAGAAATATCTAAACCGAATATAAAGCTTCAAATTCCTGTTTCTTTTAAATTTTTAATGGCTTGAATGTTTTGAAAAAAACTGCTTAAATATGCAGTAGCTCGGCTGATTGGGAAAATTCTTGCTGGTATCTAACGTTAAGTTATAAATCACGGAAATGTCTCCTTAAATTTTTGTCGCCATTGAAAGCGAGGTATCAAAGAGCAAAAAATACGATTTTTCAAAAGACGAAAAAAAAAAAAAATAGAGCAACTTCTACATTACTACACTGACACAAAGAGCATTATTTCTACCTAATTTTGGTTCGCCCGTGGCGATAATGAAAGAGAGAGAAATGTGACTTTTAAAATGTTAAAAGAATATACTGTTTGCGCAAGTGAATTGAGACAAAAGAAAATAAGACTCAAAATGCAGATCAACAATAATTGCTAGTACCATATACAATAAAAACAAATTTTGCAATTTCACGGAGGTTTCTTTCTTAGGAAGCGCGAAGTTTTTCCGTCGAGGATACCAGCTGTTGTGAGCTTGTGCTTCCAACCCATTGTGTTTACTTTGTCCTCACTAGCCTAAAAGCGTGATATCCTGGAGTTTTAATCTTGCTCTCCTTTATTCATAATTGACCACACTTCTAGCCAGTTTTTTCAACGCCAAAAAGGGAGATCTTCGACGTGGAAGTCTTTCAATTTTAGAAAGATTCGTTCGCGTTCTACTTTAGATAAATTTCAGGGTTTTTAAGGGTTTCTTGCTATAATCATTTGTTAAAAAAATCGCTTCGGTACTGCTTTTTTCAGCGGTTTTCAAGGAATAGGCTCAAACGAAATTTGCTTGTGTACTTCCTCCATAAAGCGTTTCCAAGAACAAATTTGCTCCGAACTGCAGGTCGCCACAAGAAAAAGTTGATTGATGCATATTGGCTGGGAAACGTCGAAAAGTATAAGAATCTATTCAAAATGAATA
This sequence comes from Pocillopora damicornis, assembly GCF_964200805.1. Classification (NCBI taxonomy): domain Eukaryota; kingdom Metazoa; phylum Cnidaria; class Anthozoa; order Scleractinia; family Pocilloporidae; genus Pocillopora; species Pocillopora damicornis. Next base: position 7,606,697 of record NC_142679.1, on the reverse strand, counting down.
ACAAAATCCTTAACCTTTGCCTTACGTTCATTGAATCCCTGTAAAAATCCGACAAAAGTCATAAAATTTTACTTCGGGCAAGGTAAATACTTCTGATTAACTTTTTCTTGGCTTAAAAATAATCTTTTTCAGATATTTATCTAGCTCTGATTGACTTGAGTTAATATTTACAGGGGGTCGATCACCAAAAACAAAACAATAAAAAACAATTGTGAAATTGATGAGCTTTAACAAAAGTGAAGGAATTTTTTCAGGAAAAAAAGGGGGAAGAAGGCTTGTTAAAGTAAAGGTTGATTTCCAAACCCTTAAACAGAAAAAATTCGAGCAAAACCAGCCAGATGATTTTCCCTCAAAGCAAGTTTAGAGTTAAGTTCACGGAGCCCAAGCCATTGTGACGATATCCTGCCGATTTTTTAATGAAATGCTTCTGAAAAAAACTTTTTAGAAAATAATTAACGCTTTCCTGCTTCCCGATTTCCTAGGGAACGCGTAGGAATAATTTCTACAGCGCTAGTTCTAACTTCCTTCGCCAGCAACAAGGTTTATGGTGGGAACTGAAGAAAACTCAGTATTTTGTTTGCATCATTGGGAAGATCAAAAAGGTTTTTCAAATCACAAAACTTAAAACATCGAGAATGCAAAATTATACTAATTAACTTTTCGCTCCTAGATTTCCACTGCAAAAAATGGCAAAAGAAAAAGAGAGTAATGAACTTACTAATTCGCAAAATTATTGAATAGAATGAATTATCGATTGTAAAATTCTTTTCAGTTGCCAGCCACAGAAACGCTTGTAGGAATCTTGAATGTTTTTAATTGAACAGGTGACATAATTGATTTTATTTCTTTAGCGAAAATTTGATAGAACCCGGCTGGCTGTGGAATAAGCTGCAATTCAAACCATTGTAATAACACAGCTGGAGAGATGTCAAGGCATTTTAAAGTTCTGTCTCGACTTTAATTTAATTTCGCCCAATTTTCAAATCCTTCGATGTTCCTTGGACGCCTCTAAAGTTTATCTTCGAGAATCTTCATATATTTCTGGTAAATCTTTATACAATAAACTTAAGACACAATTTTCATTTCTTCGATTTTATCTTTACGTACAGACAAAAAAATTATCCTCCTGAAAAGTTTAAAGGCAAGAATAAATTGTCTCAGTAATTGCACGTTTTTTTAACATATGAAGAAATCTAAGGAATGTTTCTGATTACCCAGTATTGAGTAAATATTGTTTAAGTATTTCGTGCATCAAAAAATCGCCTTATCGAACGAGATGTCCCACAATCCAACACTGCAAAATTTAACACGAATATTGTTAAACTGAATTTCCTCGTTTGAGTTGTGTCTTAAAAAGTAAATTAGCTAGGAAATATATTATTTTGCGATATAGATCTGAAGTTCTTTATAAGTTACACAAAGATAAATGAATAGTGATATCGATTATAACCGCATCATAACCATAAAGTGAGGGGATAGCATATTGTCAAAATCAGTTTTAACAAAAAAAATTAAGAAAACAAGGAAAAAGTAGAGTGCGACAAAAATTCAAAAAAACCTCTTATTTTTGGAACGTTAACACTTTTTACTATTAAAGTGCAGCAAATATTGGCTAAGGTAAAATAATACAACGGGGGTTAAAACTGAAGATTTTGACGATGAATATAATGTGAAGACAGCTGATAAATCAAGTTACCCTGGTAACCAACAAATAGCCTACAGCCATGCTTTAAATAGATACCGACATTCGTGCAGCCCGCACTAACACTGCAGTTAAGAACAACAAAGGAAATGTAAGATATATCATGGATAACGATTTTTTCGGAAGCGTTTTAGCTCCACGCATCAGACAAAAAGCCAATATTTGTCTTTCAAGAAGCAAGATAAAAATTTTTGTGTTTCAAGTAAACAAAACCTTAATCCCGCCACATTAGCTTTTCAAATGTGCCACACAGCATTGGCAGGTATTTACCAACAGGTGTAATAATATAAAGACATTCATGGATGAAGCGTTTCGCCGCGAACGATCCTCCTGTAAACCATTCATCAACGCTATATTATTTAACAGAGTATGGAATGGCAAAGTTTTCCTGTGCCATGTGCTCACATCGATGCCGAGGAAAGCGGATACCGAATTTCCATGGATCAACTTTTTTATAATCTAGATGGACTCCTCAAAAGAGACATGAACGATTGTTTGTCAAAACAACTCAACGGATTCTTCAACAAACACGCAAGAATATACCAATTTGGACCAAGTAATCAAAGAGATAGGGTTAATCTCAGAGCTGGACAAGGTTTTCGAAAGAAGGACGAATATAAAACACTTCAAGAAAGTTGTTTCAGCCCGTTTGCTCGTACAAGTCAAAGCGCATCGGTTCACAAGCCGTCAAATTTGCGTTTCAAATCAACACGCTTGCGTAATGGTATATCCTCCGCTCCGTCAAGAAACGGGTTTTTGTCAAATAGACTGATCAGACCGCCTAACATTCCTTCAAAACCTCCCAATAACACGTCAAACGAAAGAAAGCGACGCCAATTTAAATTGGAAGGACTTCCCTCATCTTCAGAAGCCAAAGCCCCAAGAGATCTGTTGCCAAGCAACGGCTGGTGGAGAACGAATGGAAAAGGCACGTGCGGCAGCGATTCCGAAACAGATTCTGAGGTCAGCAGTGAAGTTGAAAACAGTGAACGTTTCGATCTAGAAACAAAAAACGATGGGTCTATCCAACGATATTCTTTGGATGCGCAAGATAGTTCTAAAAGTCGTCAGTCGTCAATTAGTTCACTAGGATCGGAACTAAGTGACAACGAATCAAAACCTCAAGCAAAGGAGAGTTCCACTCCCTGTCTACCCTCAGAAATCCAAAAAGAGTCAATTAGAGAAATAAGTGGAGAATTGAAAACTTCGTCTTTCTTTCATTTAACGAGTGGGCCTGGCAACGAAAGTGAACCGAAAGATGAAAGATACCTGGAGTCCAGACCACCACATCCTACTCCGGATCTTGACGAAAAAAACTGCTCTGAAAGCAAATCTCCGTTGCCCTTAAATATATCTCCAAGCCTTTTTATAACGGCAGAAAAGTTTGACGATGACTTGAAATTAGATTCCAAAGAATTATTTAATAATAGGTTTTACAATTCAACAAGTCGAGTTAATTATAGTAATTTAGCGACATTTATGCAAAATAGTGCGCGTCTTGATCAAGAACCAATAAGTAGAGAAGAGAATTTTCAGAGGAGCGTCGACAAATACCAAAAAGTATCATGTGCTTTTCCTAGAGTTAGGGAAAGCAAGAATGGCTCAAAGAACCACAGGGCTGTTCCGCTAAGTCTCCAAAAGCGAGCAGTCCAAAATCGCCCAAACACCGCTAAGTTACCTGCGAGATTAAGGCTCAAACACAGAGGAAGTCCCTTCACAAAGTTTACAAAAGCTACAGAAGAGACAGGACCAAACGAGCGGATTTTACCTACGACTTTACATAAGTCAGCGGAAACATCGTATTCCGTGATGTCCCCATATATGGCGAATGTAGTGTGGTCTGTGATGAGTGATGAAAAAGTAGTTTGATTTAAGAGAATTTGTAGAAATCGATGGAAATGTGACAACAAGCAAAAAATGCAAACAAATAGGGAAACCGTCAAACATGGCAACATTATACACTGAAATCAATACGTAAATAAGTAAGCAGGTAAATGAATAAATAGATTCAATAAATTTTAAAAGAAAATCAAGATACTGGTGGCAGTCCTGTACTATACTGGATGTTAAAATGTCTGGAAAATACATATACCTTGATTGCAGTCGTATTCTGTAATAACTTGCGACTAAACTACCCTTAATACATCATATTACTTTCACGAGCGCAAAAACTAGCATGAAAACTGGCTGCAGTCGATAACTATCCAACGTAGGACTTTGTTTTCCGTTCCTAAAACGTCCGTTTGTGTGTGTGATCTTCAATAAAGAATTAGCACTAGCTCTCATTAAATAGATTTACTTACCTAGTATCATTCTGTGATTTCTATAACCTTTAATAGAGTCTGTCTGTAAGCCATGCACATTAGCTAACAATGTGGTTTAAAGTTGGTACAATTCTTGTCAATTACCTTTCTGCCTGAAAAGCAATGAACTGGGAACGAATACTTTTTGCATACCTTATAATTCTCTGTGTCGCTTTATGAAGCTTACACAACAAAGTAAATCGGTTTGTGAGTTGGGAAGAACGCGGGAATCTGCCCTATCTTATTTTCTCACCGAAAGTTATTATTATTTTTACTAAAGAACGTTTGCAAATTCTTTCTTGACTTACTTTTCTGTCAAGAAGTATTTTTTCTTCTAGTTTCTGGCCCAAATTGGACCTGAATCAGAAATATTACCACAATTGCCCTGTTCTGACTAATATGTCACATTGGTCTTCGACATTTTGGGGGAGCACTGCGGGTTTACTCGGCGAGGACGATGAAGCAGAGGCTGGCGATGCCGAACAACAAGTACGTATATGTAAGCATAGGGGGTTAAAGTGTAATTGCTGTAATTTGGATGTTGCTATGCAAGTGGCCAGATCTCATGAGACGGGCGTGTTTAAACCTGTAAATTAGAAGAGGCGCGGGTTCGTAGGGATGAGAGGGGTGGTAAAAAAAAATACCCTATCTTAACGACGTTCATTAATTTCATTAATCAACTTAATTCTAGACACTTCTAACGTTTCTTGTAAGACCTTAGAAACTGCTCCTTACCCCTTTTTGATTCCATTAATCAGCTGGTGAAACCTAGAAATTATTTTGTTTTGATAGACATCCTGGGATAACAAAGACAGCCTTATATTGGTAATTGACTGCTCAAAGGAAATGCTTCTATATTCCAGAGATGAGATCCCTTTCCAGTTGTGCGTAAAGGTAACTACCTTGTAACATCATCATACAAAAATATAAATAAAGCTATTTGTTACCCAGAGAGCTTCTGAATCGATTCATTAAGATCATGATAAGATTTATCTCAAATGATTTTTAAGCCTCTCACTAATTTATTTTGCTTTATTTAGTGTGCCATTAGCATTCTTAAGCACAAGATCATTAGCAGTGACAAAGATCTGATAGGTGTAGTGTTCTATGCAACTGTAAGTACAAGGGAAAAACTTATTTTTTGTCTTTTGTTTAATAATCCACTTTTTCTCTGAATTGGTTGGCCTCAAAAAAATGATTTTATTCATTTTATTTTACCAGGAGAAAAGCAAAAATTCAAGTGATTTCAAGCATGTTTACATTTATCAGGTGACTGTTTTGACCCTAATCGTCAACATGCAAACATATCTCTTTGGATACTTAATTGCTGTTAAATGTACTTTTCATCAAAAATCGGTGAAAGTTGTCAACTTAGGTATAGCTTTTTCTCTTATTACTACAGAACATGGTCTTAAATCATTATTTTACCTCCTTTTTGTAGCAGCTGGATCTCCCAGATGCTCAGTGTATTCTTGACCTTGAAAAATTTCTAGAAGGTTAGCAAATAAAGTTAACCCTTTTATCCATAAGAGTGATTAGCATCTATTTTCTCCTCACAATATCACCTCTCAGTTGAACATCCAGGTCATGAGAATAAAAGAAATGATTACCTACTAAAGTAGCTCTTGATTGTTAAACAAATTCCTCTTGTCAACACCATGTGAAATGTGTCAGTAAGAGTATGGAGAATATGCACACTGATATAAAAGTGTAGAGGGTTAATGAATCATATGTAGGAATGAGTAATGATGTAAAGTTCTCTAAAAAGAACTTATTGAGGATTGGTATATGATTTAATTCTGTAGTAGAGCTATGCATTTGTTGAAAGAAATTCCTGAGTTTTGAAGAATCTCTTCCCCATTCAGCATTTCTGTCACCTTTAACTTCTGATTTATCCATGGGTTTTTCAGATGACAGTTGTGATGACTTTGGAAACACATTCGGACATAACAGTGGATTTTCTCTAAATGATGTTTTGTGGACTTGTTCCAATATGTTTTCAAATAGGTAAATAAGGCATAATGCAAATGTTGACAGAAAAAGGATTTAAATAGTATTTTTATTGCAAATATTGTCAGATGATACCCAAGCAGTTACACTATCTGGCAAAGCAAGAAACTTTCTTTTCAGCTCAGTTGTTCCTTCAGACAAGTGCAGTGTTTATTTTTACTTGTCCCAACCACAATCCTACATGACGGAAAAAACCCGATAGCAACTGGGTAAGAGGTGAAATTTGCATAAAAATCAACAGCCACATTTCAAGTACCAAAATCAGACACATGTAACTTACCCAAACTGATATTTAGTTTGCCATCTGTAAGCAATACTTATCTTTATGGACAGCAAAGATATGTAATACATTGAACAATGATTTATTATACTTCAGAAGTCAGGTAAAAGAAAACATTTACTGCTCATTTCTGTGTAGTCTGTTTAGACAAATGAAATCATGATAATTTTTCTTGTCCAAAAAGAAATGTTTGCTGTCCCAGATGTTTGGATGGCCTTAGTTTCCTGCCTGGCTATTATTAAGTAAAAATAGCCAATAAATCAGAAGTCAATATTGAATACTCTCACCCAGTTTATGTAATATCTCCTATTTAATTTTGGTAACAATCCATTGCATGTATTTTTCTTTTCAGTCGTCAAAAAAAAGGCCACAAACGAATCATGTTATTTACCAACAATGATAATCCCCATGCTGGGAATCTTGCTCTCCAAGTAAGATTTTTCTTTTTTTTCCTATTTTCATTTTTCCTGTTGTATATGATCATATATTCTTATCATCCAGGTGAAGGAAGCCCTGAATAGATGGTGGCTATGGATGAAGTTTTAACAACCACAGTGGAATTAATTATCACTTGACCCTCATGATGACTTACTGTCAGCTTGTCAAAATGTTGGTCACTGCTACCAACAACAATCTTTTTTAGGACAACCTTCATTTGGATAGTCAGACTGCACAATCAATTGTAACTCCTGGGTTCAAACTATTTACTGAGGCTCTTTTGTTTTGCTCATGCAAATCTGTTTGATTTCGTAGACATATACATACACCTTACATGTTGGTTTAGCATATAACATGCCAAGATATTTTTAGAGTTGAGTAATATTTTTCTGACCCTGGTCAGGGAGAGGAAATATACGAGCAATGAACAAAATGCCTGTTTGCATTATATCTAAACCATAGAATAAGGGATTTATTATTCCACCATTGTTTCATTTTTTTAGTATATAATTTTTTATGGACTTTTAGTTAGGGAAATACATGCAATGGTCTAACTGAACTTAGTATCCATGAAACATGAAAACATTGCAACATTAATCAAAATCATGGGAGTGTTTTTGTGACTAACAAGAAAAACTGATGCCCTTAGAAGTGTGTTGCTTTAAAGATCAAGCCTAAAAAATAGAAGAGAACCAAAGTTTGGACCATTCAATGCAGCCATTTTGTTGCTCAGCCTTCCCTCCATATTTTCACTATGTTCTACAGTGTAATACTGTGGTATATTTTGCACATCCGGATGTCCTAATTTGGTAAAATGGCAAATTAGTGAAATATTGTAACCCTCATGACCCTTTACACAGCTTCTGAGTTCGAATGTCAAATTCTCTGTTATAGATGATGCATTAAAATATTTTTGTGGGGAGAATTTGTTTGTTACTAAGTTATGGAATTGAAAGGATCAATGGTGATCGATTTAATAACATTGATCTCCTTTCCTCTAATTCTTTTTCAGAGACAAGCCAAGACAAAATCAAGAGTAAGATTTTTTTTTGATACAATCATGTATTTCTGCTCACCCTTTCATTTAAACCTTTCACTCCCAAGATCTCATTAGTAATTTTTTTTTACTCTGCTGTACAATTTGTATAAGGTAAGTTCAGAGTTGAATTGATATTTTTCTCTATTCTCATCTTTTTGATATTGTATTGATATTGTAAGGAGAAATTTTGTCTGACAGTCACTCATGAGAGTTAAAGGGTTAAGTGGTTGCATTGTAGTTCCAAAGATAATGGTAACTGATATTGAAATAAAAAATGTAATGTAGATCAATTTATTTTAGGATTTGAATGAAATTGGTATTGCAATCGAACTGATGCACATTCAGCCTCCAGATCATGCTTTTGATTCAAGTCTTTTTTACCAGGTACATTGTGGTATTTGTACTATTAGTGTTTATTTTAAGATGCTATTCACATAACTTGGATTCCCTTTCCTCTTCACCCAGTTAGTTGTCCTTAGTTTGAATTAAAGAGAGCCCAGCTTCTTCTTTTATTTTAAAGTTGCTGTCTTCTTATTATCAAAATGGTGGGTTGTTGATAAATTCTTGATATGCCACTATATCACTGTGGGAGATGAGGTGGTCTAATGACAGTAGACTAGACTCTGGGTTGAGGGATTTGAGACCTGGCTGGGTCAATGTGCCATGTCTTTATGCAAAACTCTTTACTTTCACAGTGCATCTCTCCACCCAGGAGTATAAATGGGTACTGGCAAATTGTCAGGGAAGCCTGATGAAATGCTGAGGGGGTCACCTTGAGATTAAAAGGCATCCCATCCAGGGAGGAGTAGTTATACTTCTGGTCACTTCAGGTCATGGAAACTGGGATAAGCTTGTCACTTGGTTTGCATACTATTAACTGCGCTTTGAATCCAAAGGTCTGAGGTTTGATTACTCACAGAGGACTCATAATTTTTTCTTTTTCCCACACTTGTGACAAGACAAAAACATCTTTCTCCATTGCTGAGTTATTCTGACTGCCTAGAATTGTTACATACAGCCAAAGTTTCAATTTTTTCCTTTGTATCTTTACTTTGAATGATTTGGCAACTGCTCAGGATGTAATACAAATGGATGATGACGAGGGAGGGATTTTGCCAGATCCTGCTGAGAAGTTTGAGGAACTACTAACCAGGTGACTTGTAAAGAAAATTTCTGTTGAATTTAGTTTTCCTGACAAGTGTTTGACTTTGATATTAACCCATTGACTCCTAAAAGTGGCTAGCATCTAATTTCTCCTCATAATATCACCCCCTGAATCAGGCATTAAGGTCATGAGAGTAAAGGAAGTGGTCATCAACTGAAGTAGCTCTTGATTGTTGTCTGGAGAAAATGATTTGAATTCTTTTTTTTTTTTTTCTTTTTCTTTTTCATTCCTTGTAACAGAGTGCAAAAGAAAGAGCATAAGAAAAGACCATTAGCAACTCTTCCATTTATGCTGGCTGATGGAATTGAGCTTGGAGTGTCTGTGTAAGTTCCTGGTTATGCTGTGGTTGAAGCTTACATCCTACTTGCCCTTGTTATCGAACCTCTTTTACAGAGACCATAAATATGATGAAGTTTAAATTGAATGTCAAGGAAGGATACATGTCTTGTTCATCTGGAATAAAAGGAAAAATGAGTCTAACTCATTGTTCAGGTCCTGTATACCAATCAACTGGTACCTTAGAAACTCTTATTAACTGAGGTTGAGGTCATTACTGTAAGTTGTGGACCACTTTTTTTTTTTTCACCTTGGACTTACGGCACCTGCATTCCATAAACCTTAGCAAAAATGATTAAGGTTTTGTAACTTACAGTACGGACTGAGAAAACAAGGTTGGTAAGGTAGTTATCATATCTCAGGGTTCAAATGGAGGGAGAAGATTTCACTTTGGACAAACTTTTGAATTGGGCGGGCCTTACAGAACTGTGAAATACCACCAACTAAATTAACCAATCACAGCACACAATATACTTATTTAGAGATATAATTAGTAAGTTTATTTCAATTCATATAATTTGTGTTATTTTTACAGATACAATCTTTGCAGACCAGCAACAAAATCCAGTTATGTTAACCTAGACAGTCATAAGAATGAAGAAGTGAAAATACACACCAAATATATATGTGTGGTGGGCTTTTTTATGCACTTTGCACTGAAATTCATGTAAAAATACTTATTTCTTGCAGTTAACATGAAATATGATATTTGTTTATGAACCTCATTATGGATTATATGTTAAATCAGTTGTCAACGCTTATCTTCAATTGAAATTTATTTACAAATCTTCAGTTTGAATTAATCTTACCTTTCTTTAGGATACTGGCAGAGATCTAATGCCAACAGATATAAAGCTTTATCAGATGTTTGGAGGTGAAAAAGTATGTGAATTTTGTTTTTTGTTTTTTCGGTTTGTTTGTTTTTTTCTTGGCGGGGGGGGGGGGGATGGGTCAATAATTGTTCAAAAAAAAGGGAATTTTGTTTATTTCCTTAAGAAATTATTATCAACTAGACATTGCAATACACTGCATTGTTTTATCATTGTTATATTTGTGCAATGAGTTTTAGTCCAATTGCTGAATTTCAGGTTATCTTTGAGAAAGAGGAGGTGGCAGAAATGAAAAGCTTTGGCAGCCCAGGTAATTTCAGTTACAAATTTCCAACCTGCATATACAAGAGACTTGTTTCCACTAACCAGATTGCTTTAAATACCTCTTACTAAGCAAAATCAAGTTTGAGGTCCCTACTATAAGTTATGGATCAAGTTTTTTCAGCTCTGATTTATGGCCTGCATGTTTTGTGCTTGGGCCATAAATCAAAGAAGGAAAAAGGAGGCTCCATCACTTACTGTGTGGAATTAGAAAAGGAGGTTAACCCTTTAAACCTTAAGAGTGACAAGCATCCAATTTCTCCCTACAATATCACTCCTGAATCACACATTAAGGTCATGAGAATGAAGGAAATGATCACTAGGGAAGGAATCTTTTGATTGGCAAACAAATTCTCCTTGTCAGCACCTAGGAAATGTATAAAGAACAGTGCGACGAATAATATGTTCACTGATGTTAGGGTGTAAAGGGTTAATGAGATAATAATTATATTTATGGGCTCAAACAGAGAGAGAAGATTCCAATTCAAATAAACTTTTGAATTTAGTGGGCCATACAGTGAATTGTGGCCCGCTAAATTGACCAATGATAGTGCATGTACTAACTGAGAGTTATAATTGTGGCTTGTAATTTCTGATTCTTGCATCCTTTCTTTCTCCTTCACAAACTTTTTCAGGTCTTCTCTTAATGGGGTTCAAACCAAGGTCATCACTGAAGAACTATTTTCACCTCAGACCAGCACAGTTTCTTTATCCCAATGAAAAGGTAGTGAAATAACATTTTTTGTAAATTTGGCTGCAGAGATGTAGTAATGATAAACAATTATTTCTCTTGAAATATTAAAGCACAGAATGTTGACAAGAATGTTTTTTTTTCAACTCTATTTTCAGAATATTTCTGGGAGTACAACATTGTTCTCTGCACTTCTTAACAGAAGTCTTGCTAGAGATGTGATTCCAATATGCCGGTTGATTCCAAGGGCCAATACTGCTCCAAGATTTGTAGCTCTACTCCCACAGGTGAGAATTGCTCTGGCGATTAATTAACTATAATACATGTACCTCACAAAGAAGAAAATTATCTTTGGGTGGGACATTAATTTCCTTTTTTGAACACCATCATCAATTGTTCACAATTTGAAATGATATAAATTTCATTTGACCTGAAAAAATTCACCCTTTTAACTTGCTTTTTGTCTGCAGGTCAAGTGACATTTATCCCATTTGAAATTATGATCAGATTCCTCTGAGGGAAAGAGGAACCCTTTAAAAAATTTTAACTTGCTCCCAACATGAGGCTTTGTAGCTCAGATTGTAATAGTACCAAATTAATATCTGGGAGGTATAGTTCCAATCCTGTTGTAGCCTTATTAGTTTTCTGAGCTTTTAAACTGCATAGTTTAAATTGCAGCACAGCTGAGAGGATCATTGCATTTCTTGATTTTTTTGATTGTCATGTGTTTATGTTACAGAAAGAAGAACTGGATAAGCATAACAACCAAATTACCCCTCCTGGATTTCATCTAATTTTTCTTCCATTCACTGATGATCTTAGGAAATTGAAATATGAGGAAACTCCTGAAGGTATCAGGGTTTGTCAGAATTGAAACAAAGTCAAAAAAACCTACTGAGAAGATATTTTTTTTATGGTAAAGGTTACAACCTACAGGCATCAGGGTGATTTTTACTTGAGATTTGAACCACACAGTATTGTTCTAGGAGCCTCAAGGTTTCTTTTCCATGTCACCTTTTCACCTCTTGTATTTACATTTGTTTCAATATTGTGTATCAATATAATAAATAAAATGGTAAAAGTGAAGAACAGTTCCCAAATATTTCTTGGCAATTCGTACTGTGATGAAAAAGTATTGTTTTATTAGAGATAGAGCACATTTTTCTAATCCATGATTATTACTGGTGATAAGTATTATTTCAGTATAATAATCATGTAGCCTAAATTTAGCACTTTTGTTATTTCTTTAATTTCAGCCACTACAGAACAAGTGAATAGAGCCAAGGAAGTGATCAAGAAACTCACATTGGGATTTGATTGCTCAAATTTTGAGAATCCTAGTAAGCTTTCAAATTAGTGGTCTTCATGCAATTATAAAGTAAATAACAGGAATTTTGACTTTTAACATTTTGGTATTTGTTCTTTTTTTGTATGAGGCAATGTAACTGAACTTTTTACCAGTCAAATCTTTACAACATCGCATAATAATGTTATTGACAATGGATGGCCTCTTGCTTAGTGGGCACAGTTAGAGGTTCCTCTAAATTGTATGTTCTGTTTTTTTTGTTGCTGTTGTTGTTGTTGTTGTGTTTTTTAATATAAATTAATATTATTTAACTCATTAACTCCCAAATGTGTATTCTCTGCTCTACCTGCTACACATGTCCTTGTAAATAAGGTACAAGAATTTGGTGTTAGATCAAAATCATAGCAACTTTTACCTGATAAGTTTGCATATTCTCATTACTTTTTTGCTGGATAATGTATGGATGCCATAGGGAGAAGTTATGTGTTAACCACCTCTGTGAGTTAAAGGGTTCACTTATTTACAGCCCTACAGAAACATTACAAGAACCTGGAGGCATTAGCTTTGGATAGAGATGAGCCTGAAGAGGTTATTGACTTAACAGGTGAATTATTACTCTCATATTGATTTATTCTCACAGTAGAAGACAAGTAAGTCATCAAGTAAATAATTTATTGTTTTAATTTGGATTGTTTAAAATTTTTAGTGTAAGAGTCAAACATTTTCTAAACCCATTACACTAAGATAACTTATGTTTTTGATAACATACCAATTATAAATGTGAAACTACAAGGGATGCAATGGAATTATGATTTAATTGCAAAAAATTGGGACCAATTGCCCTGGACAAAGTTACTGTTTTTAAGTGCACTAGGAAGGTGGTGTGGAAAGTGCAGCCCTCAAATTGAGAGAGTAAGAAACACTTCTAAGCTTTCAATACTTCATTAACAGTTGAATTAAATGTTTCTCTGTAGAACCAAAGGTAGAATCCATTGATCGCCAAGCCGGGGAAGCCATAAAAGAGTTTAAAGATGTAGTTTTTCCTGATGATTATAATCCAGATGCCAAACCTGCACCAAAGAGAAAGGTATGAAACAATTTGAAAAATGTTCTACCCTCACAGATTCTCACTCACTCCAGCTGTAGAAAGGTGGTAAAAAGAAACACACCTGAAAACAAACCAGGTTAAGTAACGAACTAAGAAGCAATTTTATAGAGAAACTGTGGTGTTGTGTCAGTGAGGGGTAAAAAGATAATTTGGTTTATCAACTGAGTTGATAAGGTAAATTGGCCATTATAAAGAGTTTTCAAAGCTGATATTTCAAGCAGTAGTCCTTTGTCAGAGCCCTTTGTTAGCCCTTCACTTTGAGAAAGAGCTAACACTAAAAATGTCAGTATTAGCAGCTCTTTACTGTGCTAATTTACATCATCAACTCAGTTGATAGTACTAAATTATTGGGTTAATCAACCCTTTCACCCCCACAAGTGACCAAGACAGAATTTCTCCTTACAATATCAATACAATATCAAACAGACAAGTGATGAGAATAAAGAAAAATGTAAGTTAGGAGATTATAAGTTGATCCAATACCAAATTCGCCAAACTAACATCACAAGAACAGTATGGCAAATGGTTAGGAGAATTACTAATGAGATCATCGGAGTTTAAGTGTTAATGATCAACACAGTTTTTTAGTGGACCACTACATTACCCTAACCATTTTCTTGGATTTAATTGTTTAGGCTGTGGATTCATCAGGAGGTGCTGCCAAAAGAACTAAAGCAGGAGATGGGGTTGAAGTTAACATGCGAGAAGAGGCACAGCAAGGCAGAGTGAGTGCCAGTAGTTGTAATAATGATAATGATAATAATGATTGATTTCTGTAATGCCATATGGATAAACCCATGGTTCTTTACAACACTTTCTTGGAGACTTTGTTTAGACTCCATTGAGCAGTTCACAGTTTTCTTAGGAAATTTTTGAAGGTGCCCCCAATTTCAAAATCAAGGCCAGACTTCAACACCAACAGCTTTGTTCCCTACTCTTTGTGAGAAGTGAGTGGGTTCTTTAATGTCCTCTGCTAACCAGCACTGAGAACATGTAGCAGACAAGGCCTACAACTTATCTTCCTTACCTGTGAAAACTAGAACATCAAAACATTTGTAGATGTCATAGGAAAGGCAGCATATTCTCTTCAGTTAATTTAAGACCCTTAGTGTTTGTCCAGTCCGTAGCTTTAACCCTTGACCTTCGCATGGCAGTCTGACAGTTAATTCTTTAGATTGTTTTGTGCTTTGTTCTTGTGTTAGCAAAACTGAGGATTTAAAGACTGCAGAAACTTCAAAGTATTACAAATCCTAAAAATTTAGTGTAACTCAAACTTGTGTTTCATGTTTTCAGCTTTCCAAGCTCACTGTCCCTGTGCTTAAAGACTTTGTTAAAGCAGCTGGCATCAAATGTGGCTCAAAAAAGGCTGATCTAATAGAAGCTATCAAAGAACATTTTGGAGTTTGATGTACAGGTTAATCTCCTTTTTTAACATCAGAGTAATTACTTCACCCAGTACTTTTGTATTTAAAGGTGAATTCCTGAGGAGAAACCAGAAATCTTTAATTTCTGATCTTCAATTTTAACTAAACAAGAAACTTTTACAACTTGTAACACAGTTGTAGTAAAATATTAGATTTATTCCCAGATGATAAATACTGAATTGGATAAAAGTAAGCTATAAATACAGATTTTGCCAATCTTTTTTTTCACTGATGTTGTGTGTTTGTTTGTTCAGCTATGACGAACCTAAAAGTGATTTTGACAAATACTAAGCTTGGAGGCCAACAATGTAAATAACTTAATTCTTTGTAATATTGAGATGGATTGCAGAATTGAGGACAACCATTTTCTCTCCTATATTCTGTGCAGACATTTTTTAGTCACCACTCAGAATCCTTAAATAAACTAGAGTTGTACTCTGTGATAATGTGATGACTATTTTGCATGAAACTAATCTGTGAAGATTCTTATTCCCTTCTCCCAATGAAAAAATCAGGATCATTCTGAGATGCACAAAAATGTTAGTGTAAAGAACTAAACTGTGGCAACTGTTCCTCAGTTCCTTTCAGGCAAGGAGAACAACATTACCCAAACTACTAAGGACTATGGCTTTAGTGATCCTCGCAAGATAATCGTCTTGCTACTGCTCACAGAAGCATTTTCTTCACAGTTTACCAATGCTGTTAGTTTATCTTGTTCATCTGTGGGCTGTTAACAGCTTGAACTTTTGGTTGTCAAATCCTTTACACAGCCATCCTTATTGAAGCTTACCTGTAGCTTTACCATTTCCTCCTCTTCCCCTTCCCTGCCTTCTGCTGTCAATCAACGCCTGTATGGAATCTTCGCGCATATGAGCCGATTATTCCTTCGTAAGCTATCCACTATCCAACGCCTCCATCGTACTGAGGCCTTCTAACCCGTAATCCATAATGCCATGGAGTTCCTTGTCTAGACAGAGAGTAAAGCGAAGTCGATGGTATCGAGGGTATTTTCCTCGGAAATGGTGAACTGTAGGACGGATAAAACGCAACGAATTGATCCGGCGACAGTAAAGTTTCCATTCGTGGATATCTTTTGTATTTTGCTGGGGGTAAAATATTTCCCTCCCAGTCTAATGGCGGTGCACGACATTCGCTTTGTACTTGTAACGTCCTTGACTGTATTTCTTGCTTTCCCTTTTTCTGCCATCCTACTATTTTCTGTGTCGTGGGCGGCAATTTCACCTCTTGCAAGAATTTCTGGTAAGTATGGTCACCGATTCGCGATGGTTTAGGGACAGACAAGGGATAAATATCTGCAATCATACCATCTGGGTACTGCGGTGAATTTCGTCCTCTTTCACGATCAGCACTGTCTTTTGGGCGAACAAATTTGAAATTCTTCCACATGTTGCTGTTGTATTTATCGTCAATTTGCTCCAACTGTGTTGTATCCAGTTGAGTGATGTCGAGCCATAATCTTTGTTGAGCCGTGTTCAGTGGTTTGTCTTTTTCATCGTGAGGAGCGTGACGAACGAAGCTGTTCAAGTCAAAAGTGAGTTCTGATGGAGACTCCTTTCTTGGTGGAAGCCCAAAAGTTGTTTTTGATCGAGAAGAAAACGCCATAACTTAAACTTCTTGAGATAATACAGTCTCCACCGAAAAAACTAAATCTGGAAATCGAATCTACGGTTACCATGGAGATTGGGAGAGCTAGAAAATTCTAACGGGGAGGACTCGAAGATGTAAGGAGCACCGGAACAATAGGTGTTTCGTACATTTCGCGATGCAGCCATTTTCTGAGTTACAACCATTTTCTGAGTTACAACCTGTCTGTTTCAAATTGACGCAGATTGAGGAACTTAGAAAAAGAGAATCGGTGAGGCTTGCAAATCCCAGTTTTAATAGGTTTTTTGCTTGGCTAACTTCAAGTGTATCCTTTCAAATTTTACAGAACTTGTGGTATGAATTCTAGTAAATCATTTCCTTTACTCCCAGTGGGGAAGCAGGTGTTGGACTCAAACAGAACGTGTTAGTTAGGCTATAACTCAAAGTACTGCTAGAGAGGTAAAATTTCAGTCCACCTGTTATCACCTTTATGAATGAGAAGACTTCTGATATCTAGTAATTAGAGTAAACACAAGCTAAATAACTGACGGAGCCAATTTGGTGCCCTCCCCCTCCCCCCCCCCAAAAAAAAATAACAATAAAAAAATAACTCTCAGGAGATTTCAAGTTGAAGGGCTCTCTTCGCGTCCTGGTTTCCTACGCTTATCTCGAGTTCTCCCAACCTCCCACGTGTTTACATCAGGCTATGTAAACACGGAAACCATTTTACATTTCTTCATTTGGATGCAGAATGCCTCTAATTTGATCTGCTCTCACAATTTTGCAACTAAAGAAGCTCTTGATTGTTAAACAAATTCTCCTTATTATCACCTGATAGGATACATAGAGAACAATATGGAGAATATAAAGGGTTAACAGTAAAGACCAAGGTACACAATTCGGAGAAACCAATCTTAAATTCAGTATCACTACGTACTTTTATTACTTTTGCAAACAACATCTGTGCTTTTCTTTCCTATTACAAAATGCAACAATCTTCTCTGTTAATTATGTATATTATTATCTACAACGCTTACAAAATGCACTGAAACATATGCGCAACCCAAAAAATAGTTCATACAATCCGACATTTTGTAGCAAATATCTTCTGATAAACAATTAACATTAACAAACCAATTTGAAAACAATGGTTTCAATAAATATTCTCAGAGTTAATTCAAGAGAAAAACTAATTCTTGTCATAAACTCTGAACAACTTCAATAAATTTAATCAATCTATCAACAGAATTCTGTGCGGATTTGTTGCTGGCTGAGAGTTCACTTTTGGCCTGCATCTGTTCCTAAGTTCAAATAAAAACAAAAGGACAGATTCTTTAAAATTTAGTTCATCTAACTATGAACTTAAATTTTGTATTACAGACTGTAGTTGGTAGTGGTGACTGACCATTCAACAACTTGAGCAGAAAGGTTTGTATTTTTAAACAAGTAGTAAGATACTTATCAAAACTATTGCAAGCGTTCCAAAGAAGCAACATATAGCTGATTTTGTCAGTATTGCCCTGAAAACATCTCAACCCTCAATGCAGATCATTAATCTCCAACTAAAAACCAAAGATGTTTTTCTTTTTTCTTTTTTTTTTTTTTGCTATGGCTGTTTATTGAGATGAATCAAAACCTAGTTATAGTTGCAGCAAACACTTTAAATCAAATACATCAAGTGGCTAAGATTTCCAACTGAGAGACAAAATTCACACTTAAATAATTTGGAAAGGTGTGTTTTGCTCATGAACACAACAATACTCCTTTCCTTGGTCTTAAGCCATAATTTTTTGTAAGTGGATGCAAAAGACAAAATTGAAAAATTGTCCAAAAGAATTGTCCCCCTCTCTACCAAAAAAAAAAAAAAAGTCCACAGCAAAACAAAAGGAAAAAAATCATTTGCACAGACAGTAACAGAGAAAAAGAAAGTTCATTTTTAAAGTCTTTCTATTCCTACTCCCAAAAGTTAAAAAAAAATTGTTTGTCCCTTGGCTGCACTCCAAAGGCCTTAAAGTAACCTTACCATGATTGCATTACTGAGCTGCTTAGCTTTGGCCTCTAGTTCAACTCTCTCTGCTTTTAACTCTTCACTTCTTTTTAAGAGTTTATTCTTTTCTTCTTCTTTTGCTAAATAAGAGGAAAATGGTGATATACAAATTAATCATATATAAATAAAACTATATGTGAGTAGACTTTACTCCTTCCTGTTTGGCTGATAATTGAAATGGATGTGTGACTTACATTTGAGCAGGGTGTGAATGAAGTTTGGAAAACACAACTGACATTAAAAATCCTGCTAATTACATGAGAAGCTGGCTCCATTACCAGTGGCAACAGGTTTTCACAATCAATAGTCACTATTAAAAATGAGGAAAGGTGGTGGTGACAGCACCATTATTTTACAGTCAATACCCTGTCACCAAACTTTTTCCACAACTCATTTACCTAATAATTGTAGTGTAATAGTTAACTTCATGGATGAATATTCTTTTTACCTGTTTTGTGAGCTAAGTATGAATGTACCACTGCTAAAGTACCAGGCCAAGGCATGGGTTCATCCTCTTTGACTCTTTCCTAAAATAAAAACAAAGGCACTGTTAACCCTTTAACTCCCAAGATCTGATTGTTACTTCTCCCCTTTAGCTGCTACAAATATCCTCGTAAATTAGTCATGAGAATTTGGTGTAAGATCAAGATAACAACTTCTACCTGATAAGTTTGAATATTCTCATGACCTGTTTGCTGGATAAAGTACACATATTATAGGGAGAAGTTTCATGTTGATCACTTCAGGGAGTTAAAGGGTTAAGTCTGCAATGAAGTTGGATGTCTGCACTCAAAATTTTTCTCAGAGGAAGTTTAGTTGATCCCTGAATGTAAAGATGCTGTTTACAGACAATAAGGACTTTTGAATAACTGTAATACCTAATTACTTCTAAAAATGAGGGTATGCATATAGCTGGATCACAAAAAGGCCTTAATTCAAACCAGCCAAATATAACAATTTTACAGAAATGTGATCCTCACCCGACACTTAGGACAAAGCCACATGCCAGGAGGAACAGAGGTTAGCGGAGGATCTAGACAGCTCATGTGATAAACTAAATTACAAGTGTCACAAAGCAGTAGTTCTCCACTCTCTTTACAGATGGCACATACTTCATCATGATTATCATCCTACAAATAAAAAGAAATGAGAATTTGTGGGGGCAAGTAAACATTTTTGGCCAAATCAATTGAATCTTTCATTATATGATTGATTGCAGGAAAAAGTGTATATGCTACAAACTTGAGCTATTCATTGTTAAACATATATACCCTTTGATAATGACCAAAAGAGTTTAAATAATGTTTAAATGTTCCTCAGATCCAATCTGGGCCAACACCTTTGGAATGTTTCATAACAAACAAGGAAATATACTTCTGATTGGAATTAATTATTTTCATAAGCAAACACCAAATATTTCAGTATTGACCTCACATGTAGGATCACTATCATTGAGAAAAAATGTACAAAATGACTGCAAGTCTTCAAATTGGTTACATGCAAATGTTGAAACAAAAAGTGTTATTGCTGAGTAAATTTATCTTCCAAACATTTTTTAAAAGGGAAAACTGAAATACAAACTTTTGTGACCCTTGAATAGAATTCCATGTAATACAATAACTATAAAATGAAAAGTTTATTACCTCATCAACTGGAGAATCCATTGTAACAAAGCGCTTATATTTAAATTTTTTGAGCTTTCCATTTTCAGCAAAACCATTAGGGACAGGTGAAGTAGGTTTTGGTGAGTTTGGTGCACTGTTGAACTTGGGAGGTCGACCTCTGCCTCTTTTAACTGGTAACATTGTTATCTTCTTAATTCGTTTGGGCTAGGAGAGGAGAAAGAAATCATGCATTGGTATAAAGCAAAAGTATGCACATATATCAAAGTGGGAAACACGAAGATCTGAGATTCCACTCCTAATGAGGACTCCAAAATTCTTCTTTGTTCCTCCCTTTAAACAATACAAATAACGTTCTTCTAGTATATACATCCTACAACAGCTAACAGTTGAAAACAAAATTAACATTCTCATCCCATGTTTTGACACACTCTGTTATCCTTATTACTAACTCCAGATATAGCCACAGATATGACTCCTGGCTCTCATCTATGTCTTGATCCTTGTTCATTTTTTTTAAAATTGGAGACATGCTCATTGTTAAGATAACACAACTCCAAAAGGGTAGCATAAGCTGATTATAAGAGTGAGCCACATTACCCCGGTAAGGATTTTATACCACAACATGAATCAGTGTATTTTGAGGCATTTAGTAGCTTAAAAACAGTGTGTTATTTACAATACAGTTCAAACTGATCATTAGAATCACAATGAATCCATTAACTCACATAACTCACCTCTGGGTCTATATCTAGTGCATTCTGTGGAGATATACAAGTACTCCTTCTTTTCCGTTCTTGTCTCTTGAGCTGAATTTCTGCCAAAATATGACAACAAAACCAAATCACTGTAAAAATAGAGAGCCAAAAGCATGCGTGTATAGCTTTCCACACAAAGTAGTGATTTTTTTTTTTCAATCATACAAAACAAATTTAAATTTATTGGCATAGAGACATCAATATTGCAATCCTAGCACCTTTGACTGCCAGTTTTATCATTTGTCAGAGGCAGATTAACTGAAATCTACATCACAAATTCCTTGTGCCATTAGTATTATGATGTTGAAACATCTTTGAATTATAATGACTGAAGCAACAGCTTGTTATCACGCAAGCTTAACTCAAAACAGGAAAGAGGATAATGTTTCCAAATATAAAACATTCAATTTCTGCCTCTCTCTACAAAATACAGTGGCAAGGTTGTGTTATGAAGCATAATAAGCTTCTATGATCACTCAGTGTTAACTGCCAACATCTTAGGATGGAACATGAATTCCTATTTTCACAAAAATGTAGTCGTTTCAACACAAAAGTAAAGCAATATTTAGTCTAATGATGACTACACTGCATTTTTGTGAATTAATGCATAGAGAAAGATGAAAAAGCCGATGGAATGTTATTGAAAATAGGAAAAAACTGGCCAACCTTAATTTATCCGTAGAAATACAAAAGGAAAGGCAAACTACACCAATAATTTACCACTAAAACTTTATCTGCCCTCAAACAAACTATCAGCCGTATTCATAACGCTTCACTTCCCATGAGCTATTTGAAGGATCCAAGCACCAATAGCCAAATACCTCTCAAAAGTGTTGAGACCACAAGGAATTTTGAGCCCTTAATTGGACACTAATACTGACAAATTACTATTTATATTCCATGGAAAAATATTGCCAATATTGCCTCTTGCAATGTACTGTATTGTAGATTTTGTTGATAATTGCATAAATAAGTTGAGCCATTATGTCCCTAACTCTTGCAAGCAGGATATTGCGCAAATTATTTCAAATTTGAAAACTTAGTTTTTCCTCCTAGAGAATAAAGAAATCTTCTGTTCATGAGTTGAAAATAAATTGGCCAACTGCATACCATTTTTACATGGAAAAAGAAGAGAAAGTGGCAACTAGCTAAGTACCACTAACAAAAGAAGAACTATAACAGTTTAACTAGAACTAAAAATACACAGAAGTATATGATATATTTTAAAAGCTTCTCATCTAATCCAAGGGGGTAAACACCTTCAAAATTCCCATTCACAGCTCTTACCAATCAACGTCTGTGGTGTAATAAGTCCAAGAGCAGCCATGAACTCCATTTTCTACATCAAAAAGAAAAAAAAAATGGAGTGATGTTGAAAGACAGTGCAGATTCATGTAAAAAATATGAATGATCAACAATTTGAAATCATATCTGATTTCCACCATGGGATAATATTATGAATATCTCCATGCAAGATAATTAAAAAAAACAGTGTTTCGAGCATATTTAGGATTAAATATGTAAAATTATTTATCAAAAGAATCTCTTTGACCTAATATGATATCAAACACTTTTAACTCTTCAACCCCTACGAGTGATAAGCATCTAATTTCTTCCGACAGTATCATCCCTAAATCAAAAAATTATGTCACAAGAATAGAGGATATTATCACAAACTCAAGATGCTCTTGATTGTTACACAAATTCTCCTTGTAAGAACCACGGGAAATCTATACGAAACAGTATGGAGAATATGCATACTGATTGTGGGGTGTAAAGAGTCGACATGAATAGGACTCAGGTCAACATTAAGTTGAGAAAATGCTTTAAAATTAAGATGAAACCTGGAGAATTAATATTGAATAATGGTAGAGCTCCTATGATAAAAATCTTGTACCTTGGGTTCAATAGTCTTTATTGCTTGTTTTCCAGTATCCTGAATTGGTAAAGAATTGCTTTGAGGAGTGGGGCGTGGCAGTATTGGCTGAAGATGATGAGTAGGGAATGGTCTTCCACCATGTCTGAATGAACTCTGAGGAGCTCTGTTATTCTGTTGATAAGGTGTGGTAATGTTGACTGAACCTTTCATGGAAGACTGAGGATGAACAGGAGAAAACATTGGGCTCATCTGCACACCGGCAATAGTCTATAAAATTCATAAAATAAATTGAGTAAGCAACAATAATAAATTGAATAAAAGGGAACTGACCAAGATCTAGTGTGAAATTGATAACTAATGATGACAATTAAGACATTGTGAACCTGGAGCTTGACCTCACTGAGAAGAGAGGGTCCTCTGTGCCTTAAAAATATAACAGCCTGCCATTCTAAACTATAAAGGGGGGTAAGTTTCTAGAGAAACTGTCATGCTGCATCAGTGGGATAGTTTCAAAGCTAACATTTCAAGGATTAGCCCTTTGCCAGAGCAAACGGAAGAATTATAGGTTTTGTGTGTGTTCATGTGAAGAAAATGGAACTACACTATTGGTGGGAATATGGTGATGAGAAAACAAGAATAAATTAGTTTGATGAAAAGTGCTCATTGATACCATGGGAATTGAGAGTGCCAATTTGAAATAAATTTATCTTTCAATCCCTCCATTCCCTCTGACAAAGGGCTGTTCCTCAAAATGTCAGCTTTGAAACTCTTTACAGTGGCCAATTTAAATTATCAACTCAGTTGATAATACTGCAATTCTAAACTACCCAATTGTACCATATTTTATTGAAACCAGAACAATATATCTTTTTTTTAATAAAGATGTAAATATCATCACCTGAGGGGTGACGAGAACCACAGGTGGTGGCTTTGGCTTTATTCTTGGGAGCTGGATTGGCAGCGGCTTATGCTGAGAGGCAACCTTAAAGGGCTTAACATCCTGTGGTTCTGTTTTGATTGACATCTCCATTTTAATGGAAGGCTCTATTTTGACCAGAGGTTTACTCGATGCAAATACTGCTTCCTTGTTGTCCGGTGAGGTGATGTTGTTTGAATGGTTATCACTTAGTGGTGATTTTACATTGTTTTCCTACAATTAAGAAAAAAGTATTTAGTTATCTGTAGGAAATAAGAAAAAGCCTTGCAAATGACTTAAAGAATTTATTGTGAAAACTGTGAACCATACATGGAATTCCATGAAGTTGAAAGTTATCGATCAGAGCTTAGAGTTCATCAAATAAACCCAGCCAAAACAAAAGGAAAAGTGCTCAAAGATGCTTGTATACATGGGTCTTCAAAAGGAAGGTGTGAAAGCAAGACAGCAAAAGACAACAACAAGATATAGAAGTTCTTCATGAAGAAAAACTGTGAAAATTATCTAGTAACATTGGCTTCAACTCACCTCCCCCCTAAATTCTGCTTTGTTCATTAATTCTTGCCTCAACTGCTTCACAACATGACTCTGCAAAACAGTTATTAATAGTCTAATGAAAATGCATCAGAACAATATCAACTAGCTAGTTTCAAACAAGAAAAAAAATGTCAGAACCTTGAAAGTGAACCCTTTACTTTTTATTTCCTTCCTTTCCCTTATTCTTCTTTTCTTTTTTCAAGACAACACGAATTCCCCAAATTAATTCTTGTTCAAAGTATTGTTGTTATCATATAAGATCAAAATATTTTTGGAAGCTAGAAAGGGAAAGTCTAAATAAGTTTATTATCTTTGAAACTATAACAGAGGTAGAGAGGAGTCAAAAGTGACAGAGGGTCCAAAATGGAACAAAACAAATTTTTAACAGATGCAAAAAACGTCTCACAAATTGACACTCCACAGATACGAAAGCATCAAAATGTATGATCTCACTTCCGGTTCATCAGAGCATTGATCAACAAAGATCATGAACGCCGTAAAATCGTAGCGAATCGAAAACATGAAACGCTATTAGTTAAATCTTGTAATTCGAGCGTTTTGCGACAACTGTAGTAAAAAGAGAGAAAACAACAACATTACTTGACTTCACGACAAAACATTTTTCCTTGGCTGTGTCCACACCTGTAGCAAGTCCCACGGGACTTTGTCGCTTTTTGATTGGCTCCTATGAGCATGAATGCCCTGCATTTTAATTTTTCACCACCCTCTATGTCTCAGAGCAAAATCTCCTTCCTACATTTGCATGTGATTTTTTAATGGCTCTCCTTGCCACTTTTTTGGCCCTAAATAAACTCTCCTCTACGCCATAAACCTACCTGTTGTTCGCTTAAACTTGTAATATGGGCTTGAAGACTCTGTAACTTTTTCTGAAGGTCGGGATTCTGTAAAACAGAGATATCCGTGTTTGAAAATATTTCTCAAAAACTGCGTCGACGGAAAACAATTGAAACCCAACACACTGAAACATTCTGATCAAAAGAAGCGAAAATATATTTTACCTGTGGATCTGTCTTTATTTGATGAATAAGAATCTACAAAAATTGAGAGAAAACATCAGTGAAATCACAGCCAAGAACGAAACTCGAACCGACCGCCGCAATTTATGCATTTACTAGAAGTTCAAGTGAACTAATGGGGAGGTATACACAGCAAAATTGATTAAATATGTACCGTGTCGCTCGTTCGAGTTCGAAGAAATTCGCGGATTCGTTTCGCCGACAGAATACCCATTCTAGACCAAGAATGCTGTAATACGAACTACCATAATATTCTCTGTTCGAACCTACGGCCTATAACAGCCTGACGTAAATGAGCATTCGGGTAGTTAGAAAATCGCAAAAACCTTTTGCCTACCTAATCTGCATGCAAAACACTTGTGGACATAGTTTGTCAATCGCACTTCCGAATGGAAAATAGCCTACCTGGTGTTGCTGAAGTTGGCTTTTCAACTGCGACTGCAATTTCTCCAACTCCATCAAGCAGCGAGGGCCGTTGTTTGCGGGGATTTCTCGTTATCTATGAAAGGTTGAACGGTTAAGGGGTACCGTCCACGGGTCTCTGAAGGGAACTGAAATGACCAAATACGTACAGAAGCGAGAGAGCGCACTTGCAAGATCCCGGATGAAGGGTGCTTCTTGCTACGGCTAGAACGCGCATGTGTAGTGCACACCAAAATGGCGAAGAGAGGCGCGGACAAGGAGCTCACTCAAGATAACTGGGATCAGGAAGAAGACGAAGAAGAAGTATTTAGTCTATTTTACATTTTTATGTTTTTTTAACATTCCTCATAGCTATGTTTCTGTTAGGTTTGTTTTAGTGGCCCGAGGGCCGGTTACAAATGTACATTTGTTGCCGGCGTGGCGCGCAATTTCCTTAACCACTAAAGAACGTCAAATTACCAAAGTTCGCTCATGTTACTTAAACGTTGTTATTTGACAGGTTGGTCATTTCAAAGTTGCAACTTCTGAGGATCTAAGCAAGAGGAAGTGAGTAAAGAAAATAAAGTTAAAATAAGACTTGTGTTGTGCAGTAACTGCCCATTTTGTTGTTGAAAATCTGTTTTACTGAAGGTTTTTGAGTTACCGGTAATGTACTTAGTAGACTAGGTAAAATTTCCTATTTTGTTAATTTTGTATTGAACAGAGCTTTTATCTTTTCAGTAAAGAAAACAGTTCAGGACTAACCTACAGTTTCCCTCTTCAATACACACTGTAGCAGTATCATTAGATAGTGCTATACCATTTATCATCTTGCCTCTTATCTTTAATCCTTTGACCCCTCTGAGTGACTAGCATCTAATTTCTCCTTGCAATAACATCCCTGAAGCATACATTAAGGTCATGAGAATTTAGGAAATGATCACCAACTCAAGAAGCTCTTAATTTTTCAACAAATTCTCCTTGTCAGCACCATAGGAAATTTATGGAGAACAGTATGGGAATATGCACACTGATGTTGGGGTATAAAGGGTTAAAGTCATGAAACAGGCTAGTGAAAGCTATTTATACTCAAGCTTGCTCTCTGTCAAAAACTTTTAATTATGCATCAGTCCTTATTGTTGTTTTGTTATCAGAATAATCAAGGCTAAACGATGTGTGAACACTGCGGATAATCAGGTACTTTGTATTTTAGGAGTAGATCTGTCAGAGTGCTCTCTGGCAAACTCTTTGATGTTTTTATGTATGTATGTTTTTGTTTTTTTGTGTGCAATATTTAGACAAGCTGGCCCAGTTCAGCTCAAAGCTGTTTAAATGGGGGCCAGTAGAAACAATAACAAAGTTAGACCAAATCACCAGGAGCTACGTTCCCTAATCTTTGTGAGAAGTGTGTGTGTTTTTCAATTTCTCCTAGTGGATAATCTGTACTTGGACTGTAAGTGGTCCACATAGATAAATTACAGTTAGTCCAACATAACTTATTATACCTCAACAGCAGGGTTATTAAAAAGATTTTGAGTAACAGAAATGTCATGCTGTCATGCTTCCATACTGAAAACTGAGCGGCAAGCTTAAGTGATAGCTGGCATGTTTTTCAGATTTGATCATGAAATGTACCATTTGCCAGCTTATTTTATCAACCCTTTCTACAATGTTGTTGTTAGATTGATAGTTAGCCATAATCTGCTGGAAATTAAGGTGGTACCTTACCCGGTTTAACAAATTTGTTTGCTGAACATGTTGTTAGAGTGATCAGCATCAAATTCCTGCTCACAATATCAGAGCAATTAAGGATCATGAGAATTAAGGAACTGGTCACCAAAAAAAAATTTGCCAACCTTAAAACAATTTTCACAGTAATTGCTGTAAGAAAATGCATGGAAACCACAGAGCAAGAATTTATATCTTGACTATGGGGCTAAAGGGGTACAATTAATTGTTCTTGTTTCAGCAGGGTAAAGGGGTTTTCCAAGGATTCTCTGGTTTTGGCAGTTTAAATAACAATGCCACAGATTTTGGAACCAGCACACCTGCCACCAAACCACTAACAGATTTCTTTAGTCTGGCCTCAAGTTCAAAAAATATGTTCAGTGGTTTGAACAAGCCAACAACAGAAGCATCATCCAGCAATCAAAATGGCTGCAAATCTAACTCATCTGAGGAGTCAAAGACAACCAAAGCTCAGGGAAGTTCCTATGAGGATAATCTGAAGGCCCTCAATGAAAGCATTGTTGCCTGGATCCAAAAGCACCTTAACACAAATCCATTTGTTGATTTATCTCCAATTTTCGATGATTATAAGCAACACATGAAGAACATTGACTCAAAGTTTTCAAATTCAACAACAGCCGCAGCAAACTCATCATCAACAAAGTCAGTGACATTCAGCGCATCTTCTCAACCTGCAGAGAGCTCATTTTCACCATTCAGTGGTCCTCCTCCTCCTCAAGCATCACAAGAAACACAAGGAAACAAATCAAATACTTTAAATACAGGTGAGAATAATTTATTTTGCATAATCTGTTTACAATGGATTTGCTCCTTAGGGGGTCACTGGGTATCAAGAACTGCTTATCTTACAAGTCACTATCCCATCTTTTGTGCAAAACAACTCAACAGGAGTCCTTTAACTTTCTGCAGTGATATCTGGTTTTGGAATTTAAAAAAAAAAGATATACACTGGTTGTTGGTTCTACCCCCACCAAAGTGAAAATGGTATAGCATTACAAAGATTGCAAGAGAATGATATGATTTATCAAGCATAGAGATTTACCATAATCTATTTCACTCTGAAGCCAACAGTGATCCTTTATCTTGCCCATCATTGACACAGATTGTATTTCAACAGAATGTTAGTGCAGTAGTATAAATCAAAAGTCTATAAACAAGATGAAGTCTTTGCTGCAATTGATTTAAAAGAAATCCAGTCAAATTTAACTCCCCTGCTCCCTGTGCCTTTGCCAGCAGGTTTGCATGAATATATCCTTTACTATTTGGAGTGAATAGGGCTTCAATTTGTAAGTACTGTGGTTGGCTGAGTGCTGTCATACTCTTTTGATGAAGCTAGTTTTATTATACAACTAATTTTAGAGATTTTCTGTTGTTTAATTGTAGAAGCTCCAAGCTCAGAGACGAGTGCTGCAGAGAGTCAGCCTGGAACATCAGGGGAAGAGAATGCGGAGGAAGAAGTTCCTAAACCAAAAAGGTGATCAAGTCATGAATAGTAGAATATCTCAGAGTGGAGTAAACTTCTCTTTTTTTTTGTTATGAAAAGGTTCTTCTTTTTAAGAGGTATTGTTTTTTTGGTCTGTTTGGTTACAGACTGTTGTCTCCTATGATACTGTGAAACCCTATTAGGACTCCAAGGGAGTCATAAAGTGTGTGAATCAATATAGATTTGTATAAACTGTGGTGTTTAACAAGGAATTACAGCCCTTAGAATAGCCATAACTGGACATTTGTAAATTGACAATAGTTTTTACATGTGTTGGATATTGCCAATTAGCTACTGTCGCATCACTGGCCTCTCATGACACTCTCTCAGGTTGATGAAAAAAAATGCATTCATCATTCTCATTCAACTGATGAAATAAACTTTTCTTGTAAGTGAAGGTCAGTGGTGTTTAGATAATCGTGTTTTAATCTATAATTATCTCACTCATTCCCTGCACTCATGCATGAGTTTTCTAGTTGAACATTCAAAGAGAAATTCCACATCACACATGTTTTATTCTCTATCATACCATATCTCTGTTTCATCTTTGTTTAAATGGTGGAGATTGTTGCTTTTTTGTTAAATGTTGTTTTTGTAAAATTGGACTTGACCATATAGACATTATCCCTGACTAATAATGTGTTATTTTTGCTCACATTTTATTCCAGTGTTGTGGTAGCTGAAGAAGGGGCTTTCCATTCCATCAGGTGCAAGCTATTTTTTAAGCGTGAATCATCTTGGGTTGAACTGGGAATTGGGATGCTGAACTTGAAGAAACTTGAAGGAAAAACTCAATTGCTGGTGCGGAATGATACAGCCCTTGGAAAAATAGTGTTGAACGTGTATCTGGCAGAAAACACTCCAATCAGTAGATCAGGGAAGAACAATGTAATGTTAATATCTGTTCCAAATCCGCCACTCTTCTCCAAAGATGCTGAAGGAGACAACAGCAAACCTGCAACATATTTAATTAGAGTGAAAACGAGTGAAGATGCAGATGAACTTTTCAAAAAAATGGAGACAAACAAAACTTAAACAAATTAACAATG
Organism: Pocillopora damicornis; assembly: GCF_964200805.1. Classification (NCBI taxonomy): domain Eukaryota; kingdom Metazoa; phylum Cnidaria; class Anthozoa; order Scleractinia; family Pocilloporidae; genus Pocillopora; species Pocillopora damicornis. The sequence continues at coordinate 7,576,642 of NC_142679.1, read as the reverse complement.
CTTACTTTTTGATACAAAGTGGACAAAGTTTGCACAGTTTTAAAACCTTTTTTTTTTTTTTTTAATACACTTGGCATCACAAGATGATTGCCTTAGGAAAGAGCTTATTTTTAGTTGTAGAACAGGCCATGAATAAAATTGTTAATTTGAAAAGTCACTTTGGAGAGTTGGGCTGAATCTTCATGTCATTTTGAGTGTCACATTAACTTTCCAGTCAAAAGTTTTTTTTTTTTTGTTTATCATGTGTAAAATTTTACTTTTTTCTGTGTATCAGTTCAAGTGCACTTAAAATTTCTCCAATTTTGTTTCCATGTAAGTGAACCTGATGATGTTGTGGAAAAGAATCCATTATAATTCAAGCATTTTTTCATTGATATTTTAATTTCATCCTCTCTGAAGTATTCTTTTAATTTAAAAATAAACTGAGCTTTTTGATTATTTTGTTTTTTTTTCTTATGTATTTTGTAACTACCATTTGACATTGGCAAGTGCTCTGAGAACAGGCACCCTTGTATTTCTAGTGCCTAGTTGCTAAATTAAGTTATTAGTCACTAGAAAAGAGTGAGTTGGCTTGGTAGGAAGCAAAGTTAATTCTGATCCCTGGCAAGGCAAGTTAGCCAACACCTGATGTTAGCTTGCTAAAGCAAGCCAGGAAAAGAAAAATTCCAAAGAGTAAGAAAGTTCTCATTAACTCTCTTTATTCTTAGTCTACTTGTCTGGACAATTTTATTTTGAGTTTACAAATGCAATGGAAATAGTATTCAGGTCTAGCACTAGAGGTGAGTGTCCAAGAATGGTTTTGGCATACAATGTATTACAAATTTTCAGCCTTAGTTTGGTTGATATGTCACTGGTTTATCAAACATATTGACTGATGTTAATGCACTTTGTTGATGTAAACACATTGGCTTTTCGAAATTGTGGAGGTCTATGTACTTCCATTAACTTCTGGTGAATAATTAACCCTTCAAGTCCTATTAGTGACCTAGACAGAATTTCTCCTTACAGTACAACATCAAGTGGACAAGTAATGAGAATAAAGAAAAACATCAATAAGGGGATTATTGTTTGATCCAATTCCAAATTCTCCTAGCTAACACTTGAATTACATGGCAGACAGTAAGGAGAATTACTAATGAAACTTGGGAGTTATATTACCCCTTTAACCCTTGGGAGTTAAATTAACTCCCAAGATCTGATTGGTAATTCTGCCCTCTAGCTGCTACACATTTCCTTGTAAATTAGTTATGAGAATTTGGTGCTAGATCAAGGTAACTTCTACCTGATTAGTTAAAAAACATTCTCATTAGCTGTTTGCTGGATAATGTAAGGATATTAAGAGAAGTTTCATATTGGTCACTTCTGGGAGTTAAAGGGTTAAGTATTCTCCAGACCATTGATGTAGTATAACAATCTGGAAATTCATGACTTAACCTTCAATATAGTAGTAATAATAATAGTACTTTGAATTCTTTGTCTTAACAACACCTACATGCCACACATTTCACTGCACATACAGTGAGAATCTACTGTTATGTCAAACAAAAATATCCTTTTGCCACTAGTAGCTTTTCTGTCCAAAGGCAATGTGATGAAAACAATATTGTTAATCATGTTAGCCTTATTGAGTGAACACACCAGGAGACCTGCAACCACAACCTGGGGTCTGGAGTCTAGTCCTGTGGTGTGCCCTACAACTGAGCTCTACTATTTGGGGGAATGAAGCAATCTGTCACTTCTCATTGAATTTAAAAGACAGGTTCCTTTGTAATAATCCATTCAATGCCGTAGCAGTCCTTAAGAACAAAGTATTCAGCATGCCAGCATGAGAGTCCTGACACCATGAGTTAAGGAGCATTTTTCCTCATTACTCACTAACTCCCAAGATTTTATTAGTAATAATTACTTATTATCCTTGGTGTCTGTCATACAGTTCTTGTGATGCTAACTTGGAGAATTTGGTATTGGATCAATTTATAATCTCCTAATTGATATTTTTCTTTCTTCTCATCACCAAACTGGTTGATATTATATTGATATTGTAAGGACAATCAGGGGAGTTAAAAGGTTAACCCTTTACACTCTAGGAGTGATTAGCATCTAACTTCTCCTTGCTGTATCACCTGTGAATCACACATTTAGGTCGCGATAATAGAGAAAATGATCACCAATGAAAGAAGCTCTTGATTGTTAAACAAATTCTCCTTGAAAGCACCTCAGGAAATGTATAGAGAACAGTATGGAGAATATGCATTCTGATGTTAGGGTGTAATGGGTTGAGACACATGGCACCCTTGGCATTGTCATCCCTAACTGGGCATGGCAGCTTATTAAGTTAAAGACCAGTGTTTGGTAGAACTACTGCAAGAATATACTACTTTCACAATTTCCAATGATCAACCCCTGTCACTCAAATATGTCTCCACTCCCAACATTAACTGTTTTTGTCCAATTCTACAGCTTGTCAAGAAATTCAATTATCCTTGCATTGAATTCCTCTGGGTTGTCAAGGTAGCATGCATGCTTTGCATTCTTCATCATAAAAACTTCACTATTAGGAATGTTCTTAATTAATGGAAAAAACGGTTTAAAATTTTTGTCCAACTCGCCATAAACTATCAGAGTTGGAAGATTCAGCTTCCTAAGGTCGTTCTCTTCATATTTAGCAACGGCTCCTGGTGCAACTGGAATAAATCCCCTTATCTTTATCCTGAGATCCTTTTCCATTAACGCCGGCAACACGTACGAACCACTCATCGAAGGTGCCACTAAAACTGGCCTGTCTACACCAAGATTCTCTATCAAACTAGACACAAAATTTACTTTCTCATCTTCATCTGAAGGAGCCTTTACAGATTCTGAGTGACCATGTCCTGGCAAGTCCACAGCGATGGCTTTGTAACTTTTGGCAGCCAACGCCTTCAAAGTTCCGATGTTATCCCAATTTTCGGACGTGAACAACTGTCCATGCAGCAGTATAACTGTAAATCGGCTGTTTTCTGATACCTGAGGTACGACTTCTTTGTAGTATATTTGATCCTTAGTACGATCCTTAGTATTCCACGTGAAATATTTACCAACAGCACTCTCTTCTGCTTGTTTTTTAGCAGCAGATTTAGGCCATGCCTTCCAAGGAGAAGAATAATACAGGAAAAATGCTACAGAGAAAATTATTAGCAGAGCGATTAAAACATTCCATCTCACATTCACATTAAGGGCCAAATTCGCCATTTTGACCGTCAAATTATAGTAAGCCTGGACACCAACGTTTATCAAAATCGTGTTTCCAAGGTTATTCACGATCTCCTTAAACTTCCATCAGTAGCCGAAGGGCTCCTACTTCAGAATATTTAAAGTGCTTGAAAGACAAACAACCTTTTTCTATAGAGGCATGAAAATAACCGCCATAGAAGGCCTAATTCCTCCAATGAGGCCCCCACTTCCCCTCCCTACCCATCTAGTAAAGAAAAAATATATATTTTTCTCCTTTAAACAGTTGAACATATTTAGACATGATAAACATTTTTTATATATATTTATTCTCATGTGATGATTTTCTTTTAGTCGTATTTGAATCATGAAAACGAACATGAATATTAATTCGAACAGATGTTCTTTTGTTTCTCCAAACATTGAAAACGCTGAATTCTCTGTATCAGATGAAAAAAAAATTAAACTTAAAACATCTCTATAGCGAGATGAAACAAACAGCGGAACGGACCGATTTAAAATAGGTACGCTAGAAATGCTGAGAGATTAGGTGGGGGAGGGGGGGGAAGTGGATACAACTGACTGTGTGGCGGAGGGTAGAGTCAAAAGCTGCAAATATCGAACGTCACACTTGAATGCGTACGTGATGTCTAGCGCACTTCTTGTCACTAGCGACTAAATACAGGAATGGCTCCGACCTGTGATTGGATGATAAAAATAGTAAGGGTGATAACTTATATCTTAACTCCTTGCTCGTGAGTATGGTTAACCGCGTGTCTCGAATGAAATATCAATGTGAGAACACCGATGAGTCAATCAAGAAATGGCTACTTAGATAATCCATAGTTAGTAGAGTCCTCTACTAACTATGGATAATCAAGAGAAGGCAGAGTCTAGATTGTTCAGCGAGGTCGTTCAGCGATATTCCGGCGATGAAAAAGTCATCCGCTGACAAGCTCCGCTGACAAAACTCATTTAGTCAGTTTAGGCGGACGACCAGAGACTGGAGCCATTCATGTATTTCACCGCAGACAGGAATGGCTCCAACTCATGCGTATATTAATTTTTTTTTTCGTTCTGGCTAAATAATTCATACACTGAGATAAAAACTGAAAAATCGATTTATTAGATTCTTCTTATGTTGAAGTTTACAGTGTTTGCAAATGAAGTCCTCATTTATTACTACAGGGCCATGTAGTTCCTAAGTTTTAAAATAATGCAGCATCTGCATCTCACGTTTGGAAAATCACGCAATGTTGCGTGACGCTGCGCCCGATGTTTTTAATTTACAGTATGCTCTGCTGGAGAAATATGGCTTGGCCACAATCGAGGGAGTTTTTTTTCGTGGAAAACTGATTTTCTAGGTTATTGTTCACATGAAGGACAAATCCATTCATCGGGCTCTTCGGCAAAATTTCCGCCCAGCCCCATACATCATTATACATCCATATATGGGGCTTTATTATTCAGTGTATCACCAGTAAGATGTACATGCATAATTAAGTATGGGCTGTGCGGAAATTTTTCCGGCTCTTCATCTGTTTAAAACTACTGTTCGCACAGCGCTGCTCACTAGTTTAGTTTTAAATTTTTTTTTCAAAAACTGTTTAAAAAATTATTAAAAAATCATTGAAAAAAAGTTATTAAACGTTTGAGTCGGAGCTATTCCTGTCAGCGGTGAAATACAGGAATGGCTCCAGTACTCTGGTTGTCCGCGTGAGCTGACTAAATGAATTTAGTCAGCGGAGCTAGTCAGCAGATGACTTTTTCATCGCCGGAATATCGCTGAACGACCTCGCTGAACAAGCTAGACTCTGCCTTCTCTTAATTATGTAAGTAGCCATTTCTTGATTGACTCATCAGTGTTCTCACATTGATATTTCATTTGAGACGCGTGGTTAACCATACTCATCAGTGTTTTCACATTGATATTTCATTGTTCCGCTTCGAGACACGCGGTTAACCATACTCACGAGCAAGGAGTTAAGATATAAGTTATTAACTTTTACCATTTTTATCATCCAATCACAGGTCGGAGCCATTCCTGTATTTAATCGCTTGTCTTAATTATGTAAGTAGCCATTTCTTGATTGACTCATCAGTGTTCTCACATTGATATTTCATTTGAGACACGCGGTTAACCATACTTATCAGTGTTTTCACATTGATATTTCATTGTTCCGCTTCGAGACACGCGGTTAACCATACTCACGAGCAAGGAGTTAAGATATAAGTTATTAACTTTTACCATTTTTATCATCCAATCACAGGTCGGAGCCATTCCTGTATTTAGTCGCTTGTCTTCTTGTCCCGTTGGCTGCAAAACCAGCGGACCATATGAAACGGGGAAGACTTTCTTCCTTCAGGATCAATTGGAGAGTTACCATTGGAATTTTTTTAGCCTTCACGGTAGTTTCAGTGTACTATCTATCAACGCCGAGCGCAATGGCATTTCGTGGATATCTTGAATGGGAAGGCAACGACAATGGAATATTTTATCGCGAAGATGCACCCGCAAATGGCGGACGTTTCACCGTGTTATTTCTTCACGGACAAGCGTTTTCTTCGCAAACGTGGGACGATCTTGGTACGTTAAAGTTCCTATCCTCGCATGATTACAGAGTAGTGGCCGTTGATTTGCCTGGTTTTGTGAAATCTAAAGATGCTGAACAGCCAAGAACTTCTGAAGGACGAAGTGTGTTCCTAAAAAAGTTTATAGAGAAACTGAAAATCGATCGTCCTGTTCTGGTGTCACCCTCTATGAGCGGGTCATACGCTCTACCTTTTATTTTCCAAGGTGATCAAGGGAAACATTTACGAGGATATGTTCCCGTGGCCCCAGTTGGTACCGATAAATACGAAGAATCAGATTACAAAAGCCTTCAACTACCCACTCTTATTTTCTATGGCGAAAATGACTCGACTCTCGGAGTTTCGTCGCTGAGAAGGCTCCGAAATATTCCCGATAGTGCTATTCATATGGTGAAAGATGCGGGACATGCTTGCTATATGGCAAACCCGGAAGAATTCCATGAAAAGTTGCTCAGTTTTCTTAACAAGTTGTGAGAATTGTTACTCATGACAGGCCAAGTAGTTAAAATAGAGCATCTTTCTACTCGGACTTCCCCCCAGTACTTAAATGAGCGGTTACATGGAATTTTGGCTGTTTGTGCAATTATTACCGGGTGAGCACCCACTATATTATGCGGGGTTTCCTTACCCAAATCCTTTTACTCCTAAGATCTGATTGTTGATTCTCCCCACAGGCTCCTGCACATTTCCTTGTGAACAAGTTACCAGAACTTGGTGTTAGATCAAGATAACAACATGTACCTAATAAGTTTGAGTAATTCTCATTACCTGTTTGCTGAATGATGTATTATTGACAAATCATTTAATGAAAAGTTTCCAACTTAACCCTTTAATCCTTAAGAGTGACCAGTATCTAATTTCTCCTTACAGTATCACCCCTGAATCAAACATTAAGGTTATGAGATAATGGAAATGATCAACGAATATAGGAGCTCTTGATTGTTAAGCAAAATCTCCTTGCTATCACCTTAGGAAATGTATAGAGGACAGTATAGAGAATGTGCGTGCTGACCTTAGGGTGTAAAGGGTTAACCCCCTAAAACTGCAAGATCTGACTGTTAGTGTTAGTATTCCCTTCAAGCTGCTACTTATTTCCTTGAGATTACAATAGTCCAAAAATTTGAGATTAGATTAAGATAACAAACTCTACCTGTGATAAATTGGAGTGTTCTCATGACCTGTTTGCTGATTAATCTTCTCTGAGAGTCCAACCCTTAAACTCATAGATCAAATTTGTAATCCTCCTTACTGTCAACCAAACAATTTGTATAATGTTAGTTCAGAGAATTTAGTATTGGATCAACTAATTATTGCCAAATTGATATTTTTCTGTATAATTTCTCATCACTTATCTGGTTGATATTGTATAGACATTGAAAGGAGAAATTCTGTCTTGGTCACTCATGGGAGTTAAAGGGTTAAGGGTGGATGTGTGCTTGTGAAAGTAAGGCATTGCATCTTGACTTTTCATGCTTTTGATCCACTGATGAGATCAGATTCATAATGTAGATAGCTTTTTAACTTGTGCAACTATAGAGCAAACCCAAAGCTTATTAGAGGTAATGTATAATGAAAGGGGGGGATGTTGTCCCAAGGACCTAAAAATCATATTTATTAGTCTCAACATTTTTTATCTATTTAACCCTTTACACCCTAACATCAGTATGCATATTATCCACACTGCTCTCTATACATTGCTTAAGGTGCATGCCAGCAGAATTTATCTATCAATCAAGAATTCCTTAAGTTGGTGATCATTTCCTTTATTCTCGACACCTTCATCTTTGATTCAAGGGTGAAATTGTAAGGAGAAATTAGATGCTAGTAACTCTTAGGGGTGAAAGAGTCAAGATACAAATAACATTGTGTACAGGGAAAAAAATATGGATAGGCTAACTTCTCTTTACAGACCTCTTTTATTTGGTCACCTAGAGCTATGACCAAGAGTTCTGTATGTCTTGAGAAAATTGGAATATATTTTCTCTAACTCTTTTACTACCAAGATTTAAGAAATAATTATCTGTACCATCCTCATATGTTGCTTATGATTCTAGTCCTGAGAATTTGATGTTAAATCAATCAATGTCACCCTATTGATATTTTTCCTTCTCGTCGTTACATCCTGCTAGAAAATGTATGGATATTGTAAATAAAAATTCCTCTTCTTGGTCACTTCAGGGAGTCAAAGGGGTTGGAAAATCTTCCTAATACTTTCTCCCTGACAAAGGTAATGGACTCTAAGTTTTGGCCTAGAGAGCAAATACATGTAAATTTGGAAATTTCGCATTTGTAAACCTTATCGCAATTAGTGATCGGAGAAGTGACCTTTTAAATATTGATGGAGGTTTTATTGTCTGAAAAATTTCAACTATCTGTGTCAAAATATTTCCTAACCCTCTCACCCATGAAAACAGAAAGACTCTGCTAAACACAAGTATATTAGATTTGATCGCATGAAACGAATACTTCTCAATTGGACGCTTAAGCTTGAAATTTAACCTTTCTCAAACTCTTTTCTTCAGCTTTTGACATAGATGATACTTGTGAGAAGCAGGACGCTTTTCACAAAGAAACCGAGTACATAGCTATTCCTTCCGACCAGTTTGTGGAACATCTCAGTTCGAAGTCTAAAATGATGTTAAAATACTTACGGAGTCTCATTTTTGAGTTATTTTTCATAAGAAAAAAACTCTAAGTCAGTGAATAGAGTGGTATGTTGCCTGCATCACTAAAGATCGCCTCATTAGAATATGTACATGTATCTCTCACCAATCAGATTGCTGCATTAGGGTTTTTTTTTATCTCGGACCAATCATATCACAGTATTTGGATATCTTGTACCAATTACAGCGTTGGGGTATTGCTTTCTTGCTAATGATTTCATGTGAGAAGGGGGCCACGCACAAAGAACGACATCGACCAAACATTTTGGGTTCATTTGGTTAGTGTAATGGATTATGGCCTTCGCGAGAGCCTCGTCGATTAAGGTCGAGATTTATTGGGATAAGAAAGGTTAGCAGGTAATTTTTTGTATCATTTTTAAGTTGAAATGTGTTTTGTTTACTGCTCCTTTTCTGACGGAGGAATGACAGTAAGCGTAATCTCCTGCGCAACCTTTGTTTGGTCTCGTCACGCTACGTGCTCTCTCCTCAGTGGGATAAGGAGGGTATTTTAAGACCAGACCAAATAAGGGCTGCAAAGCAGACAACAGTAAGCGTGCCACCAAATGCTAATTATTTCTACTTTGATGTATTAAGAAAACAGAGATAATAGACCACAAAATTCTTTGTCTTAGGGTAAAGAAATGCGACATTTTTGTTGCTGTAAAGGTTGATACTATTTTACTTTCACAAAAATGTAAAAAAACTCGGCTACACAAAGTATCTAACCTCAACCCACCCGTCTAAAAAATAACCTTTGCATGCGTATGCTTATGTTTGACATAGTGTTTGATGATCGCGTTCGCGCGCCTTGGGAGAATTGAAAACCAGATCATGGTTCTATAAATCAAGGATTAATTTTGAGTTCTGACGAAACCTTGCCAACACTCTTACATTTCTGAACATTAAGATAACATTTCGTGTCCAACTTATATTAGTTCCCTTTTGATATACGTATTAGATTTAGCGGCTGAATTAAGGGTTTCATTGTCGTTCGCTTTCGATTCAGTCATGTTTACAATAGCACGCAAAAACGTACTTGACTTAAGAAAAAAGAGAAAATTGTCTACGAAAAGTAATACCAGTGTTCATTTTAAAACAATGTACAGGAAGAAGAATCTTTTCTTCAGTCGTGACTCTGCTCCTTCTCTGCCTCGTTGTTGTCCTCCTTGAGTTCTTCATTCCTGAAAAAAAACACAGAAAGCATTATACATTTATTACTCTTTTTAACTTTAAAGCATGCAGAACTGATTTTCTATAAAATAAATTACTTTCTTCCTCATCGTCATAGGCCATGATTTTCCAATCTTTCTAAATGTTTGATGCGAAAGTAACCTTAAAATTATCATTTAGTCGTTATTGCTTTTTTTTTACAAAATAAAGTTAACTTTTTTAGTGTTAGCTTAAGATTCTCAGATTACCTTCATTGTCAAAGTGTCTAGCATCTTATCGACCTTGAATAATATATTTCCGAAAGAAACTCTAATTCCAGGCCAATTTTAGAGGGAAATTCATCAAAATCTTCCGGCTCCGAGTACTAGATAAAATAATCTTCTTTTTCTTGATATTTTGTGTATGAAAGACTAAGACAAAAACGAAAAAACAGTTTTAGTGTGCTAATCGGTTTATTATAGATAATTGCTTCTTATGGTCAGACTTACCCTTTTTTCGTAAAATCAAATGTCACGTTATCCCCCATAAGCACAAACGGAGCCCATTGGGAAGGTTTGGGAAAGCCGTTGCTTCTCAACCATTGAACCGCCTGGTGAAGAGATTCACTGGCACTTTCTCCGAACAAGGTGTTCATAGAAATGTTCCATGAGCTTAGCCGTTGCTTCGTCTTCTATAGTCCACGATGCTACCAACACTGAACGTGCACCGGATGCTAAGAAAGCTCGAGCGATTCCAATAATTCCTTCCTTTTTTACCAATCCACGCCCACTGTGACAACAGCTGAGTACAACCAGTTTGGCTCGCACTTGAACTCCTTGAATCTCGGACATTGTCAGGAGGTAGTCTTCCTCTTGGGGAATACCGTTAGTGGTGGATTGAGGAGAGAGAGCAATCTCTCCTCTCTCGGCATTTCCATGAGCAGCAAGGTGTATCAGACTCACTGAAGGTATCGCTTGAAGTACCGCCTGCTTTGTGGCGCGACTTCCTGACAGAGGCTGAACGCCGAGCAGTCGACCAACCATCTTTGCTTCCTTATTTGCATGGAACAATGGTGTAATGTTAGTAAGACGTCCATTGTAATGCACTTTGCCAACCGTAGGATCACCCACAACCAGTGCGCCAGTTGGACTGTGATAGTCCGCGGGACATTCTTGGATGAGCCGCAGAGTCGTCAGGGAAGGGATGATGCGTATTCTGTACTTTTCCGATAAATACTTTCCGGCTGATTTATTACGCAAGGCAGCAAATGGGACTCGGTACAAGAATCGATCGGGCACAATGATGATTTCAGGCTCAGTAAGTAAATCTGCCACAGGTGCGAAGATCCATTTGTAGCACAATTGATGAGTTCTTTCGGTATCTTTAGTTTTGTCACCTCGCAAATTTGCCCGGCTCTCCTCATGAAGAGATGTCGTCACGTTGTCATTCGATGATCGATCTTCGCAGTTTGCTGCGGGTAAAACGCCAAAGCCGGCGGCGCTCTTTTTGAAAACTCCTTCCACATCGCAGACTTGCTCAGCAATAAGAGTGTCTATATCCACTTCACGTGTTGCTCGACAGAAAATGTCTCCATTTCCTTTCAATACCCAGTGGAGAACTTGCCGCTCTGTATATGAAACATATAAAAAAACACAGTTACTTTCCGTTTTCACGCTCTTTTCAATCCCAGACCATGATTGTGGATCAGCTGTGAAGTGGCTTTCCAGGGAGTACTTGTCTGCCATGAATCCTGCAAGGACTCTTGCTCGTCCCAGCTCCTCAGCATAGAGAGCATCTCGAAATTTTCCAGTACGGCAGAGCAAGTTAGTGAGTAACCGGTAGGGAAAAGTTCCGCATTCCTCTAACAGAGAAGTTTCAAATTCACTGTTTCCTTTCAGCAAACTTCTGATTTGCTCATATTTTCTGATACATCGAAGAAGACATTCGTTTGCCTCTACAAGTTCTGACTGTGATACCTTTAACCATGTAATACGTAGAAGGCTTTCAAACTCAGTCATTTTATGTCCAATTTGGCTGCTTATAGAACAAACTTTCTCTAAGTAATCTTCTGCCTTGCCACTTTCACCAAGCAATAGGAATAGATTTCCAAGCCTTAGGTAAGTTCCTGCTTCGAGCTCTCTATTGCCACATTCTCTGCAGAAGGTAAGCGCCTTCTCAAAAGGTTCTTTTGCCTTCTGAGAGTCATTCACAGAAGCAAAGACAGCTGCCAAAGATGTAGTAGATTGGGCTTCTAGATGTCTGTCACCAATTGCTAAACCGACGTCGACTGCTTTGTCCAAGTGTTCCTTAGCTTTCCGGTTTTTTCCAAGCGCAAAATAAACATCTCCAAGACTCGAGTATGTCGAACCTTCTCCTTTTCTGTCACCAATTTCTATCGCGATGGCTAGTGCTTTCTTGTGATATTCTTTAGCCTTCTGATTTTCGCCGAGGGGTTGAAACACAACTCCGAGGTTCCTGTTAATATTTCCTTCTCCTCGTTTGTCGCCAATTTCTATCGCGATGGCTAGTGCTTTTTCGTGATATTTTTTAGCCTTCTGATATTCGCTAAGGGAATGAAACATAGCCCCGAGGTTCCCGTTCATTGTTCCTTCTCCTAGTCTGTTGCCAATTTCTATTGCGATGGCAAGTGCTTCCTCATAATATTATTTAGCCTTCTGATATTTGCCAAGGGAATAAAACACAGCTCCGAGGTTGCTGTTAATATCTCCTTCTCCTTGTTTGTCGCCAATTTCTGTCGCGGTGGCAAGTGCTTTCTCGTGATATTCTTTAGCCTTCTGATATTCGCCGAGGGAATTAAACACAACCCCGAGGTTCCCGTTGCTTCTTCCTTCTCCTCGTTTGTGGCCAATTTCTATTGCGATGGCAAGTGCTTTCTCGTGATATTCTTTAGCCTTCCGATATTCACCACGGGAATGAAACATTACTCCGAGGTTCCCGTATTCCGTTCCTTCTCCTCGTTTGTCGCCAACTTCTATCGCGATGGCAAGTGCTTTTTCGTGACATTCTTTAGCCTTCTGATATTTGCCAAGGGAATGAAACACAGCTCCGAGGCTCCCGTAGCTTGTTCCTTCTCCTCGTTTGTCGCCAACTTCTATCGCGATGGCAAGTGCTTTCTCGTGATATTCTTTGGCCTTCTGATATTCGCCGAGGGAATTAAACACAACCCCGAGGTTCCCGTTGCTTCTTCCTTCTCCTGGTTTGTCGCCAATTTCTATCGCGATGGCGATTGCTTTCTCGTGATATTCTTTAGCCTTCTTGTGTTCGCCACGGGAATGAAACATTACTCCGAGGTTCCCGTTGTTTGTTTCCTCTCCTCGTCTGTCTCTAATTTCTATCGCGATGGCAAGTGCTTCCTCGTGATATTCTCTAGCCTTTTGATATTCGCCCTGGGAATAAAACAGAACCCCGAGGCTCCCGTATATGGCTCCTTTTTCTCTTTTGTCGCCAGTTTCTATTGCGATGGCAAGTGCTTTCTCGTGATATTCTTTAGCCTTCTGATATTCGCCGAGGGAAATGAAAATATTTCCGAGGTTCCCGTTAATATTTCTTTCTTCTCGTCTGTCACCAATTTCTATCGCGATGGCAAGTGCTTTATCGTTATATTCTTTAGCCCTCTGATATTCGCCACGGCAATGAAACAGAGCTCCGAGGTTCCCGTATATGGCTCCTTTTTTTCCTTTGTCGCCAGTTTCTATTGCGATGGCAAGTGCTTTCTCGTGATATTCTTTAGCCTTCTGATATTCGCCGAGGGAACCAAACACAGCTCCGAGGTTCCCACTGCTTGTTCCTTCTTCCAGTTTGTCGCCAATTTCTATCGCGATGGCAAGTGCCTTCTCGAGATATTCTTTAGCTTTCTGATATTCGCTAAGGGAATCAAACACAGCTCCGAGGTTCCCGTTACTTATTCCTTCTCCTCGTTTGTCGCCAGTTTCTATCGCGATGGTAAGTGCTTTCTCGTGATATTCTTTAGCTTTCTGATGTTCGCCAAGGGAATGAAACACAACTCCGAGGCTCCTGTTAATTGTTCCTTCTCCTCGTCTGTCGCCAATTTCTGTTGCGATAGGAAGTGCTTTCTCGAAATATTCTATAGCCTTCTGATATTCGCCACGGGAATCAAACACAGCTCCGAGGTTCCCGTTAATATTTCCTTCTCCTCGTCTGTCACCAATTTCTATTGCGATGGCAAGTGCTTTCTCGTGATATTCTATAGCCTTCTGATATTTGCCAAGGGAATAGAACACAGCTCCGAGGTTTCCGCTACTTGTTCCTTCTCGTTGTCTGTCGCCAATTTCTATCGCGATAGTAAGTGCTTTCTCGTGATATTCTTTAGCCCTCTGATATTCGCCAAGGTAATGAAACACAGCTCCAAGGTTCCCGTATCCTCTTCCTTCTCCTTCTCTATCACCAATTTCTATCGCGATGGCAAGTGCTTTCTCGTGATATTCTCTAGCCTTCTGATATTTGCCAAGGGAATCAAACACAGCTCCGAGGTTTCCGGTACTTGTTTCTTGTAGTTGTCTGTGGCCAATTTCTATCGCGATGGCGAGTGCTTTCTGGTAGTATTTTTCTGCGTTCTGCATTTCACTTCGGAAATAACATACCTTTCCAAGTCTTCCATGAGCCAAACCTTCCACTTCTTTGTTACCAATCGTTTTCCAGATGGCGAGAGCGCTTTCAAAAAGTTGCTTTGCCTCTACAAACCGGCTTTGTGCTTCATATTTGTCTCCCAGTTGTGTTGTTAGTATTCCAACGTTGAGGAGCGATTCAAGAAGTTTGCGGTTAGCAAAAATGGTGTAGTAAGTATGGAATATTACATCGGAGACATCAAGCTGAATACCAGTGTCAAGGTTTTGAAGTAGAGTTGTACATTCATTACATAACTCAGTCGCTTGTAGGCCACGATCAGTGTTGAGAAGAAATATGCAGACATCTAAACCTATCTGGACTGACTTTAGGATTTCTGCAGCGTTATTCATTATGACTCTCTCCTGTTTGTTATCGTGGGAAAGAATCAACAAAAAAAGGAAACTTAGAAAAAGTAAAACTGATAAATCTTGAAGTACTTTTGCTGTTTTTAGGGAAGTTGTAGTTTGCTCCTTTTCATAAATGTCTGAGCGCAACATTCCTTTTCAATCTTTTATCCAAACCAATCTCAAGTGCATCAGCTGGGTTGAATTCAAACAATTGTGGAGCAGATTCAGATATAGCTATCAAAAAAAAATCACCAATAGAGCAACGGTTAATTTACTAGTTGTGTTACCATTGTTGTCTTCAGCTTATTACATGCTACCCAATTATTCATTTCTGAATCTGCTCGCAATTTACTGCTTGAAAATGACTTCCCTGGGGGTGTTACAATAAGCGGTAAATGTTGGCAAAAACATTTGACTTCAACTCAAAGCATGCATATTTAATTCATGTATATTGAACGAACGATAGGTAACATGTTGAACTGCTATTGATCATACGACGATAGGACGGTTAAGATGATATGATTTTAGCTGGCGCCTTCCGCGCATCGCGAGCATATCACGCGTGTGTTCCCCACATTTACGCCTCCGAAACTCGCTTAGCTGCCTTACAGTTGGAACAGCAGATAATTTCTTCTTTATAACACCTTAAGTTAAGGCAGTAAGTTTTGTCGCACCTTTTGCTTTATATAGTGGCATTTATGTTATTCGTACGTGTCACTTTTGGAGGAAATATTTTGACCTTTCTCGGAAAAAAATTATTCCTGTCATTTCAATCAGGAGATACGATGCAAGCATAAGTGGTCCCTTAGTTTATAAAGGAGGTTTTTCTTCCCTCCTCATCTAGTACACACGTCTGTCAATCATGCGCGCCCTTGTCACTCGCTTCAGCTCAGTGAGCAGCTGAAATCCGAAAGTTCTTTTCGGATTTATAGATTTTCAGCTTAACATTGGAGTTCACCCCTTCGAGTTCGCCCCTACCTTATGCCGTGTTCGCCCCCACACTTTTCGAGTTCGACCCCATCAAGTCGAGTTCGCCCCTTGATTGAGTGATATCCAGATGAGTTGATTTATGACGAAGGCACTAGCAGAATGTGCCAAATGTCACGTCAGCGACGATCATTTTGAATTTCGGCAATTGCGTGGAACCTGCTTGGGAACTGGGTTGACGGAATCAACTAAATACTCTGCGTGGGATCTGGGGTTACCAGAAATAACTGTATACATTGAATTTGTGATAAAGAGAACCACACGGTTTATCTAACGAACACGAAATGTGTTGATCGTAACAACCAGACTTGAGAAGATGCAAACCACGCTTTAATCGCGACAGCATTGCTTAAGTTGTTAGACTTGTACCCGTTTAGCTTTATTTATGAAATTAAGACTGAAGAATTTACTCATCAACTTATGAATCAACTCATCTGGATATCACTCAATCAAGGGGCGAACTCGACTTGATGGGGTCGAACTCGAAAAGTGTGGGGGCGAACACGGCATAAGGTAGGGGCGAACCCGAAGGGGCGAACTCGATAGGGGGCGAAAGCGGCGGATACCCCTTCAACAACTGAAATATTAAAATAGATGAGATGTTTCCTTTTTTTTTGGTATTCTTTCCTCATATTTGTTCAAATAAAAATTATATCAAGATAAGAAAAAGCATATTCTCTTTTACCCATTTTCATGTTTGTTATCGCTGTTGGAAGGGTCAACTTGGGGAAAGTAGGTTTTCTTGTTTGAACTGTTTTGGTGATGAACTTTGAACTCTTGCAGTCACGCAGAACTTTTAATCATATTTAATATTTCTGTATTTGATTGCAGTATCGTACGAAAGCTGTTAAACTGACTTTGAAAAAGAGGGTGCTAAGGGGTTTACACTTGAAGCGTGATTAAGGCCAAAATAAGTATGTGAGGCGTGAATTTTACAGAAAGACGAACGTGATTCGTAAATCCATGATCCAGTGTAAGGCGTGACTGACCTCCTGAGATATACGTGACCCGTGAATTTCATCTTTCATTTCGTGGAGACCTCAAGTTTTTCCAGAAACCTTGTACACAAGAAGAGAGATTTGAAGTTTTTCCTTTCTATAAGTGAAGCGTGAATTTTTCAAAAAAATTCGTGTGCGAAAGAGGATCAGGACCCCCTCCGTTTGCTACCATCCAACAACCAGGCTCTTACTCAACCTGCAGAGCAGGCGTAATTTTAGCGAGCGAGTGCTCAGTATTTTTTTAACAAAAATTATGGCCGCCATCTTTGATTTTAATGGCAGTGGAAGGCTAGGGAGAGAAGGAAATTTGTACCATGGGGGCAGTCGACGATCAAAAATAGGGAGAGGGGTGGGGTGAGGCAAATATTAACTCGTATTTGCGTCAGCAGAGAACGTTTTGGTGAAGCCATTTATTTCGTTGATAAAAAATAACAGCCTCTCCATTTCACCAGAGTATTCTGGTTTCATCAAACAAATTATGACGGGTAAACCCTCGAGTGCAGTTATTTGTTGCTTCAAAGTATCGTTTACGGTTAAATGGAAGAAAAATTGTCAAATAGGTCAACGGCAATTATACTCAAGGATTGTCGTTTGGAAAATAATAGAGTGCAGTAAATATCAGCTCATATTTGTGACCGCGGAGGAGGTTTTATCGAAGCCATTTCTTTCCTGACTGAAAAAAAAAATAACTGCCCATCGTTTTACTCATTGGCTCTACGTATGTTAGCTTTTTGTCGGGAGACAGTGCTTGCGGTTTTTAATTTGACTTATTTTGATTGGTTACTTGCTCCTTTCCGAGAATAAAGCGATGCGCAACCAATCAGAGAGTTTTTTACTTTTCAACAGCCTCTTCCCGCAAGCGTTTTCTCGCCCATCCTCTGCCCCCAACCCTTACCGTCCACTCTAACTTTAAATCAAACGTGGACGGTCGGATGAATGATCGCGAGCTTATAACGTTAGCTCGCACTTATAACGCCTACACTGCAGGTTTTACTCTGCTCGGATTTTTATTGTTGTTTGATTCAGAATCCCAGCAAATGAAATCTACACGACGTAGATTTTGCTTTGTTGCGTTGCGGACAAATTTGAAGGACATAAAGCCAACGGAAAAAAAAATTACATTCTACAACCAAACGAATTAAGAAACCATTCACCTGTGTCCAGATGAATAGATTTGTGTCGGTCAGTTTCTAATTGTGTGTCCATAAAGATAAAGCCTGTTTGTCAGTTTTAGAAACTCGTTTTATTAATTCGAGATGTATGAAATTAAAACATATAAAATGTTGTCAGTGATTACTCCACAGTTATTTTCAAAAATGAAAAGATTTCAATGCAGCATAACATTGGAGCAAAGATTCTACCCAGTGTTTAAACCGCGCACCCGTTATCAAAACACTTTGCTTTTCACACGAAGGGAAATCTTTCCATTTCATTCGATTACGTTCGCGTTGCTTCAGTTATTCATGTACAAACTTTTTCAAATGTTTTGTTTGGTTTAATAATAATGCGAATTTAATTCATAGGAAATGAAACTAAGGAAGCAATGAAAATAAAGGAATTAAAAACAACAAAAACAACGACAAAAGCTCACCTTTGAAAACAGAATATGCCTTCTTTTGTTAGATCCTGATTGTGTGAGTTATAGAAACAAAGAAAGAAAATGAAATAAGACTTTCCCAGTCAAACAAATGTAAATGTCAGTAGCTGTTGTTAGAACGTTTTACTTACACGGTAGGTAATACGAAATCATCAAAAAAAAGAAGAAAAAAACATCTAAGATGGAAGAAAAAGAGTTTCCAAGGTTTCCCATAAGATTCATTACTTGACATACGGGATCCTCTTATTTTACATCATCACAGAAGTGATGAACATGTAGCTTCTCCTTACAATGTCAATATATTATACAGCAATCAAGTAATGAGAGTAAACAGGCTCATCATTTAGAGGGCGTTTTCTCTATCATTAGCAAGTTTCAATCCTTAACATTTCAGCGCATAATATTCCTGAAATAAATATTTAGCCGCTTCCTTTGAAAACGAAAAGATTTGCAGATAGTAAGGAGACCTCATTTAAGAAAGCGATTTCATGTTTTCTTGCAAAGCAACGAAGAATGCAAAGCGCTAGTTTAGATGGAATATAAAAATTATCGCTAAAAATAATCATCGTAAAAACAGAGAAGGATGGAATTTGAATTACAGCTTAACCTTAAGACATCTCTATAAATGTTGGAGCTCGCACATCATTGAAAAGAGTTTGTTGGTTTAAATCGCGCTTTGTCCGATTATTCAAAACCTTACAGAAGTGAGAGACATATTGCTTGTCTTTCCAATAGCAACATATTATTCAGTGAACAAGCGACGAGAAAACATATCAGCTAAGGGCGTTCTCTTAACACAACACCAAATTCTCCTTACAGACTGACAAGGTAAAGTGAGGGAGCTAGAAGGAAGAATTGCTGAGTAGATAATAAATTGAAAGGGTTAAGTTGAAGCAGACCTTAAACACTCTTCAATCAAGTAAAAAAACTATTCGAATTTGGTAGGTCTTCACAAATATTATGACATTGTGTGGAATTATTAATTTCCTCAAATTTTAACCCGGAATATATATATATATTTTTTTTTAAGCGGGAAAAAATAATTATCATTAGATTTAGTTTTTTAGCTGTTAACCTTTTTAAAAAATAAGCATGTTTTGTTCAGTCCTAATTGTTGACTTATGAGACCGTAAGCCGCAAGAAACAAAGATAAATGCAAGCAGCTCGCGTTAGTACAGAGTGCTAAGTTCGATTAGTTGAAACATTCCCTTTTAAAGTCTGAGACAGGAGGTGAAATATAGCAGTTAATAATCTTTTGGTTAAAGATGTATCGGCACGACTTTCCGTTTCGCTCACAATGCTCATTGATAAACATTGTGGCTCGTTCTTTTTACATCAGAATTTAATGTTCTTGAATTTGATTTCTGTTGCACCTGATTTGAGGACTCTAAAAAAAATGGTAAAAGGAATGCAAGCTAATTTCTTCTTTATTTTTGTTACTTACCCTTGAACAAGGAAGTGTGCCTTGTTTAGTGTTCTGATCGTATGACTGAGGAAGACGAGAGTATAAGAAACTCAAATTACGCTCAACCTGCAAAACAGAGATGAAGGTTAATAAACAGTGTGAAAAAGCAAAAACGTCATTTAGAAAACAGAACTAGATTCCATTAAATTTCCTCCATAATTTAAATTAAAAACACGGCATCTTTTTACTTTTTACATCGGAATTTCCTTTTCATACATCGTGTGGGTGCTTTTACTCTTTTAGTCTCAGACTCTGACAATACCAAATTGTTTCGCGGACAACTTCTCCCTAAAGTGTCCATATATCATTCAGCCGACAGTTTTGGAGAATAAAGAAACTTATCACTGATATGGACGTTGTTGAATTGGCGCAACGCTCCATTATCTAAAAGTATTTATAGTGACATTTGTAACATTTAGAATGGATACTTAGTAAGATCATGGAAGTTAAAGACCTAGAGTTGAGTTAATTTTTTACTTTTGAAGACTACGATAGGTTTAAGTCAAGTTTTTAGCAACAAATCTTTGCCAAAATCTAAGATTATTTGGAGCTTTAAATCCTCTTCCATTGAATGTTCAAACCCAAAACATTTCAGTTTTGTAAGCCGGGAAAAAATGTTTCTAAATTTATTTTTTTACTACTAACCTTTTGAAAAAGAAGCGTGACTTCCTTAATATTCTGGTGGTATGATTAATGAAACCAAAAGTAAGAAACTGAAATATAACGTTCCCTGCAAAACAAAGATAAATGCAAACAGCCACTGTAAGAAAGACGTCAAAACTTAATAGGTGAAAAAAAGATTTTTTAAACCAAAGAGAGAATAACGGATTTAAGTTCGATTCTCAAAGAGCAAAAAAAGTCACTTATGAACCTGAAAATCAATCGCTCTCCATCTTCCTCGTGAATTAATCGCACAAAGTAAACTAATTACACGAAATAGATTTGCCCGCCTTGAATTAATTTGAAATGAAGCAATACTGTGAATATACTCTGCATTATCACCGACCCTGAAAAACCTTCAGCTATTTAGGGCGGCCAAGGCAACAACATTAGACGTGTCTAGACGGAGAGTTTTTGAGTAGAAGAATCTCTGCTTATTTGATGAAAATTTTTATTCAAAGTATTTCAATTTCCAATTGCCATATTTTACCCATCTTTTACCTTGGGAACACCAACAACGGATACCATCTTTATGCATCGGAACTTTTTTTTTCGCCGAAGATAACTAGCCCCGCTCGTGAAATAAACATTTAAAAAACTTTTCAAAACGTTTTGGTACACAAGTTAGGCATGTGTATTGGATTAAGTTCATACAAGCATTTCGATTGTTATCCAAACGCTGAATAGGTATGAATGAAACCAGGAGAATATCAACAGTTAATATTCTCTTAATGAAACGAGTTTGACTCAACACGGCAGAAATAACGATTTTAAGAGGTTGTTTTCCGTAGGATATGAAAAGCATTTTAAAACATAAAGAGAATTTAATCAAAACGACGTTTTCAATATAGCAATGGTCTACGTAAGAGCAGCTTTGATTATAAAGGCGTGAAAATATGTATTGTAAAATTGATGACATATCACTAACACATCAGCAAATTAACAATAATCAAATATTGTACTCACCACGACTCGAACTTCTAACCCTTTGTTGCTTTGTAAAGTGAAGCAGCCAAACTTTACATCAAAATTATCAGTAATTGTCTATTTTTAAGTTGATAGGCTTGTGGCGAGTCTCAGCCCACCCCTTAGGCGCTGTGATAGAGGGCTCTCCCTTCTAACAACATGGTCTGAATACTGGGGGGAGGGGGAAAGGGGGGGCAACTCGACTTTCAATTTTGTTGGGATGTGCGATGAACTTCTTGAAGCCTTCAGATTATTTACAGCGGTCTTACAACGCCTCCAAAAAGGGAGTTTACCATTGATACATCATCAGCTTGTTTACGTAGACAGCCACAAAGTTGCGTTCCATATTGTTCTCTTTACATTTCCTAAGGTGCGACAAGGAGAATTTCTCTAACAATCAAGTATTCCTTAAGTTGGTGTTCATTTCCTTTATTCTCTACACCTTCATCTTTGATTCAAGGGTGAAACTGTAAGGAGAAATTAGATGCTAGTAACTCTTAGGGGTGAAAGAGTCAAGATGTAAATAACATTGTGTACAGAAAAAAAATATGGATAGGCTAACTTCTCTTAACAGACCTCTTTTATTTGGTCACCCAGAGCTATGACCAAGAGTTCTGTATGTCTTGAGAAAATTGTAATATATTTTCCCTTATAACCCTTTTACTACCGAGATTTAAGAAATAATTATCTGTACCATCCCTCATATGTTGCTTATGATTCTAGTTCTGAGGATTTGATGTTAAATCAATCAATATCACCCTGTTGATATTTTTCCTTCTGGTCGTTACATCCTGCTAGAAAATGTATGGATATCGTAAATAAAAATTCCTCTTCTTGGTCACTCCAGGGAGTCAATGGGTTGAGAAATCTTTCTAATACTCTCTCCCTGATAAAGGTAATGGACTCTAAGTTTTGGCCCAGAGAGCAAATACATGTAAATTTGACCTCTTAACCATGGACTTTCTTCTTCTTCTAATTTTTATATTTATTTCTATCATGTTATCAGGTTAAACTAGTTTTATTTAGGTTTAGTCTTAACCCTTCAATCCCTAACATCATCAGGTATATTATCAATTGCACGCTTAAGCTTGAAATTTAATCCTTCTCTCACTCTTTTCCACACACAGGGAGCTTTTGACATAGATGATCCTTGTAAGGAGAAGGACGCCGGCTTTTCACAAACAAACCGAGCACGTAACCATGCCTTCTGACCAATTCTTTGAAATTCCCAGTTTGTGTAACATCTCAGTTCGAAATCTAAAATGATGTTAAAATACTGGCGGAGTCTCATTTTTGAGTTATTTTTTATAACAAAAAACTTAAAGTCTGTGTATAGGGTGGTATGTTACCTGCTTCACTAAAGATCGCCACATTAGGATATGTACATTTATCTCTCACCAATCAGATCGCCGCCTTGTGGTTTTTTTTTTTTTTATCTCGGACCAATCATATCACAGCATTTGGATATCTTGTACCAATTACAGCGTTGGGGTATTGCTTTCTTGCTAATGATTTCATGTAAGAAGAGGACCACGCACAAAGGAAGGACATCCACCAAACATTTTGGTTTCATTTGGTAAGTGTAATAGTTTATGGCCTTCAAGAGAGCCTCGTCGATTTAGGTCGAGATTTATCATTTATCATGTACCATTTTTTGGGTATAAACGTGTTTTGTTTACGGCTCCTTTTCTGACGGAGGGATAGCAGGAAGCGTAATCTCCTGCGCAACCTTTGTTTGGTCTCGTCGTTCTTCTCGCGCTACGTGCTCCCTCCTCAGTGGGGTAGGGAGGGCATTGTAAGACCACACCAAATAAGGGCTGCAAAGCAGACAACAGTGTGGCACCAATGCTAAGTAATTTTTGCAATGATGTATTCAGACAACAGAGACAATAGACCACAAAATTATTTATCTTAGGGTAAAGAAATGCGGCATTTTTGTTGTTTTAAAGGTTGATACTATTTTACTTTCACAAAAATGCTAAATAATTCGGCTACACTACTCTAACCTCAACCCACCCGTCCAAAAAATAACTTTTGCATGCATAGCATGCCTATGTTTGACATTTTTATACTGTTTGATGATCGCGTTCGCGTACTACGGGAGAATTGAAAACCAGATCGTGGTTCTATAAATCAAGGATTAACTTTGAGTTCTGACGAAACCTTGCCAACACTCTTACATTTTTGAACATTAAGATAACTTTTCGTGTCCCAACTTATATTAGTTCCCTTTTGATATACGTAATAGATCTAGCGGCTGAATTAAAAGTTTCGTTGTCGTTCGCTTTCGATTCAGCCATGTTTACAAAAGCGTGCAAAAACGTACTTGACTTAAGAAAAAAGTGAAAATTATCTTCGAAAAGTAATACCAGTGTTCATTTTAAAACAATGTACAGGAAGAAGAATCTTTTCTTCAGTCGTGACTCTGTTCCTTCTCTGCCTCGTTGTTGTCCTCATTGAGTTCTTCATTCCTGAAAAAAAAAAAAACAAAAAAAACATTATACATTTATTATTCTTTTTAACTTTAAAGCATGCAGAACCGATTTCCTATAAAATAAATTACTTTCTTCCTCGTCGTCATTGGCCATGATCTTCCAAACTTTCTAAATGTTTGATGCGAAAGTGACCTTTAAATTATCATTTAGTAGTTGTTTTTTTCTACAAAATAAAGTTAACTTTTTTAGTGTTGGCATAAGATTCTCAGATTACCTTCATCGTCATAGTGTCTAGCATCGTATCGACCTTGAATAATTATTTCCGAATATCTTCCATACGAAAGAAACTCTAATTCCAGACCAATTTTAGAAAGCAATTCATCAAAATCTTTCGGCTCCGAGTACTAGATAAAATAATCTGTTTCTTGATATTTTATGGAAGAAAGACTTAGACAAAAAACGAAGAAACAAAAAAAGTTGGTCAACTGAACAATTTTAGTGTACTAATCGGTTTATTATAGGTAATTGATTATTTTGGTCAGACCTACCGTTTTTTCATAAAATCAAATGTCACGTTATCCCCCATAAGCACAAACGGAGCCCATTGGGAAGGTTTGGGAAAGCCGTTGCTTCTCAACCATTGAACGGCCTGATGAAGAGATTCGCTGGCACTTTCTCCACGACTAAGGTGTTCATAGAAATGTTCCATGAGCTTAGCCGTTGCTTCGTCTTCTATAGCCCACGATGCTACCAACACTGAACGTGCACCGGATGCTAAGAAAGCTCGAGCGATTCCAATAATTCCTTCCTTTTTTACCAATCCACGCCCACTGTGACAACAGCTGAGTACAACCAGTTTGGCTCGCACTTGAACTCCTTGAATGTCGGACATTGTCAGGAGGTAGTCTTCCTCTTGGGGAATACCGTTAGTGGTAGATTGAGGAGAGAGAGCAATCTCTCCTCTTTCGGCATTTCCATGAGCAGCAAGATGTATCAGACTTACTGAAGGTATCCCTTGAAGTACCGCCTGCTTTGTCGCGCGACTTCCTGACAAAGGCTGAACGTCGAGCAGTCGACCAACCATCTCTGCTTCCTTATTTGCATGGAACAATGGTGTAATGTTGGTGACAACACCGTTGTAATGCACTTTTCCAACCGTAGGATCACCCACAACCAGTGCGCCAGTTGGACTGTGATAGTCCGCGGGACATTCTTGGATGAGCCGCAGAGTCGTCAGAGAAGGGATGATGCGTATTCTGTACTTCTCCGATAAATACTTTTCGGCTGCTTCATCACGCAAGGCAGCAAATGGGACTCGGTACAAGAATCGATCGGGCACAATGATGATTTCAGGCTCAGTAAGTAAATCTGCCACAGGCGCGACGATCCACTTGTAGCACAATTGATGAGTTCTTTCGGTATCTTTAGTTTCGTCACCTCGCAAATTTGCCCGGCTCTCTTCATGAAGAGATGTCGTCACGTTGTCATTCAATGATCGATCTTCGCAGTTCGCTGCGGGTAAAACGCCAAAGCCGGCGGCGCTCTTTTTGAAAACTCCTTCCACATCGCAGACTTGCTCAGCAATAAGAGTGTCTATTTCCACTTGATCTGTTGCTCGAAAGAAAATGTCTCCATTTCCTTTCAATACCCAGAGGAGAACTTGCCGCTCTGTATACGAAACATACAAAAAAACACAGTTTCTTTCTCTTTTCACGATGTTTTCAATCCCAAACCATGATTGTGGATCAGCTGTGAAGTGGCTTTCGAGGGAGTACTTGTCTGCCATGAATCCTGCGAGGACTCTTCCTCGTCCCAGCTCCTCAGCATAGAGAGCATTTCGAAATTTTCCAGTACGACAAAGCAAGTTAGTGAGTAACTGGTAGGGAAAAGAACCCTGGTTCTCAAGCAAAGAAATTTCAAATTCACTGATTCCTTTCAGAAAACTTCTGATTCGTTCATATTTTCCGATACATTGAAGAAGACATTCGTTTGCCTCTACAAGCTCTGACTGTGATACCTTTAACTGTGTAATACTTAGAAGGCTCTGAAACTCAGTCATTTTATGTCCAAGTTGGCTGCTTATAGAACAAGCTTTCTCTAAGTAATCCTCTGCCTTGCCACTTTCACCAAGCGACCGGTATATATTTCCAAGGCTTAGGTAAATTCCTGCTTCGAGCTTTCTATTGCCACATTCTCCGCTGATGATAAGCGCCTTCTCACAATATTCTTTTGCCTTCTGATGGTCATTCACAGAAGCAAAGACAGCTGCCAAAGATGTAGTAGCTTGGGCTTCTAGATTTCTGTCACCAATTGCTAAACTGACGCCGACTGCTTTGTCCAAATGTTCTTTAGCTTGCAGATTTTTTCGAAGCTCAAAATAAAGATCTCCAAGACTCGAGTATGACGAACCTTCTCCTATTCTGTCACCAATTTCTATCGCGATGGCAAGTGCTTTCTTGTGATATTCTTTGGCCTTCTGATATTCGCCGAGGGATCGGAACATAGCTCCGAGGTTCCCGTTAATATTTCCTTCTCCTCGTTTGTCGCCAGTTTCTATCGCGATGGCAAGTGCTTTCTCGAGATATTCTTTAGCCTTCTGATATTCGCTAAGGGAATGAAACACAGCCCCGAAGCTACCGTTCATTGTTCCTTCTCCTCCTCTGTTGCCAATTTCTATCGCGATGGCAAGTGCTTCCTCGTAATATTCTTTAGCCTTCTGATATTCGCCACGGGAAGCAAACACAGCTCCGAGGTTCCCGTTTCTCGTTCCTTCTCCTCGTTTGTCGTCAATTTCTATCGCGATGGCAAGAGCTTTTTCGTGATATTCTGTAGCCTTCTGATATTTGCCGAGGGAATGAAACGCAGTTCCGAGGTTCCCGTAGCTTGTTCCTTCTCCTTTTTTGTGGCCAATTTCTATCGCGATGGCAAGTGCTTTCTCGTGATATTCTTTAGCCTTCTGATATTCGCCGAGGGAATTAAACACAACCCCGAGGTTCCCGTTGCTTGTTCCTTCTCCTCGTTTGTCGCCAATTTCTATCGCGATGGCAAGTGCTTTCTCGTGATATTCTTTAGCCTTCTGATATTCGCCGAGGGAATGAAACATTACTCCGAGGTCTCCGTTGCTCTTTTCCTCTCCTCGTCTGTCTCTAATTTCTATCGCGATGGCAAGTGCTTTCTCGTGACATTCTTTAGCCTTCTGATGTTCGCCGAGGGAATCAAACACAGCTCCAAGGTTCCCGTAGCTTGTTCCTTCTCTTTTTTTGTGGCCAATTTCTATCGCGATGGCAAGTGCTTCCTCGTAATATTCTTTAGCCTTCTGATGTTCGCCGAGGGAATCAAACACAGCTCCAAGGTTCCCGTAGCTTGTTCCTTCTCTTTTTTTGTGGCCAATTTCTATCGCGATGGCAAGTGCTTTCTCGTGATATTCTTTAGCCTTCTGATATTCGCCGAGGGAATTAAACACAACCCCGAGGTTCCCGTTGCTTGTTCCTTCTCCTCGTCTGTCGCCAATTTCTATCGCGATGGCAAGTGCTTTCTCGTAATATTCTTTAGCCTTCTGATGTTCGCCGAGGGAATCAAACACAGCTCCAAGGTTCCCGTAGCTTGTTCCTTCTCTTTTTTTGTCGCCAATTTCTATCGCGATGGCAAGTGCTTTCTCGTAATATTCTTTAGCCTTCTGATGTTCGCCGAGGGAATCAAACACAGCTCCAAGGTTCCCGTAGCTTGTTCCTTCTCTTTTTTTGTGGCCAATTTCTATCGCGATGGCAAGTGCTTTCTCGTGATATTCTTTAGCCTTCTGATATTCGCCGAGGGAATTAAACACAACCCCGAGGTTCCCGTTGCTTGTTCCTTCTCCTCGTCTGTCTCTAATTTCTATCGCGATGGCAAGTGCTTTCTCGTGACATTCTTTAGCCTTCTGATGTTCGCCGAGGGAATCAAACACAGCTCCAAGGTTCCCGTAGCTTGTTCCTTCTCTTTTTTTGTCGCCAATTTCTATCGCGATGGCAAGTGCTTTCTCGTAATATTCTTTAGCCTTCTGATGTTCGCCGAGGGAATCAAACACAGCTCCAAGGTTCCCGTAGCTTGTTCCTTCTCTTTTTTTGTGGCCAATTTCTATCGCGATGGCAAGTGCTTTCTCGTGATATTCTTTAGCCTTCTGATATTCGCCGAGGGAATTAAACACAACCCCGAGGTTCCCGTTGCTTGTTCCTTCTCCTCGTCTGTCGCCAATTTCTATCGCGATGGCAAGTGCTTTCTCGTGATATTCTTTAGCCTTCTGATGTTCGCCGAGGGAATCAAACACAGCTCCGAGGTTTCCGCTACTTGTTCCTTCTCCTAGTTTGTCGCCAATTTCTATCGCGATGGCAAGTGCTTTCTCGTGATATTCTTTAGCCTTCTGATGTTCGCCGAGGGAATCAAACACAGCTCCAAGGTTCCCGTAGCTTGTTCCTTCTCTTTTTTTGTCGCCAATTTCTATCGCGATGGCAAGTGCTTTCTCGTAATATTCTTTAGCCTTCTGATATTCGCCGAGGGAATCAAACACAGCACCGAGGTTTCCGCTACTTGTTCCTTCTCCTAGTTTGTCGCCAATTTCTATCGCGATGGCAAGTGCTTTCTCGTGATATTCTTTAGCCTTCTGATGTTCGCCGAGGGAATCAAACACAGCTCCAAGGTTCCCATTGCTTATTCCTTCTCCTAGTTTGTCGCCAATTTCTATTGCGATGGCAAGTGCTTTCTCGTGATATTCTTTAGCCTT
Source organism: Pocillopora damicornis (assembly GCF_964200805.1). Lineage (NCBI taxonomy): Eukaryota > Metazoa > Cnidaria > Anthozoa > Scleractinia > Pocilloporidae > Pocillopora > Pocillopora damicornis. The sequence goes on along the minus strand of NC_142679.1, from coordinate 7,548,170 downwards.
CTGACATTCGCTAAGGGAATAAAACACAGCTCCGAGGTTCCCGTTAATTATTCCTTCTCCTTGTTTGTCGCCAGTGTCTATCGCGATGGCAAGTGCTTTCTGGTGATATTCTTTAGCCTCCTGATATTCGCCAAGGGAATGAAACACAGCTCCGAGGCTCCTGTTAATTGTTCCTTCTTTTCGTCTGTCGCCAATTTCTGTTACGATGGCAAGTGCTTTCTCGTAATATTTTATAGCCTTCTGGTATTCGCCACGGGAATCAAACACAGCTCCGAGGTTCCCGTAGCTTGTTCCTTCTCCTCGTCTGTCACCAATTTCTATCGCGATAGCAAGTGCTTTCTTGTGATATTTTATAGCCTTCTGATATTTGCCAAGGGAATAAAACACAGCTCCGAGATTTCCGCTACTTGTTCCTTCTTGTTGTTTGTCGCTAATTTCTATCGCGATGGTAAGTGCTTTCTCGTGATATTCTTTAGCCCTCTGATATTCGCCAAGGGAATGAAACACAGCTCCGAGATTTCCGCTACTTGTTCCTTCTTGTTGTTTGTCGCCAATTTCTATCGCGATGGTAAGTGCTTTCTCGTGATATTCTATAGCCTTCTGATATTTGCCAAGGGAATCAAACACAATTCCGAGGTTTCCGGTACTTGTTTCTTGTTGTTGTCTGTCGCCAATTTCTATCGCGATGGCGAGTGCTTTCTGGTGGTATTTTTCTGCGTTCTTCATTTCACTTAGGAAATAACATACATTTCCAAGTCTTCCATGAGCCACAGCTTCTCCTTTTTTGTGACCAATCGTTTTCCGGATGGCGAGTGCGCTTTTAAAAAGTTCCTTTGCCTCAACAAACCGGTTCTGTGCTTCATATTTGTCTCCCAGTCGTGTTGTTAATATTCCAACGTTGAGGAGCGTTTCAAGAAGTTTGGTAGTATATCTTTCTGCATTTGCGTAACCAGAGATGGCGTAGTAAGCATTGAATATTACATGGGAGATATCAAGCTGAATACCAGTGTCAAGGTTTTGAAGTAGAGTTGTACATTCATTACATAACTCAGTCGCTTGTAGGCCACGATCAGTGTTGAGAAGAAATATGCAGATATCTAAACCTATCTGGACTGACTTTAGGATTTCTGCAGCGTTATTCATTACGGCTCTCTTCTGTTTCCTGATTGTTGTCGTGGAAAAGAATCAACAAAAAAAGGAAACTTAGAAAAAGTAAAACTGATAAATCTTGAAGTACTTTTGCTGTTTTTAGGGAAGTTGCCGTTTGCTCCTTTTCATAAATGTCTGAGTGCAACATTCCTTCTCAATCTTTTATCCAAACTAATCCCAATTGCATCAGCTGGGTTGAATTCAAATAATTGTGTAGCAGATTTAGATATAGCCATCAAAAAAATCTCCCTAATAGAGCAGCGGGTAATTTAACAATTGTGTTACCATTGTTGTCTACAGCTTATTACATGCTACCCAATTAGTCATTTCTGAATCTGCTCGTAATTTACAGCTTGAAAATGACTTCCTCTGGGGGTGTTACAATAAGCGGTAAATGTAGGAAAACATTTGACTTCAACTCAAAGCATGTATATTGAATTCCTGTATATTGAACAAACGATAGGTAACATGTTGAACTGCTATTGATCATACGACGATAGGACGGTTAGGATGATATGATTTTAGCTGGCGCCTTCCACGCGTCGCGAGCATATCACGCGTGTGTTTGCCACATTTACGCCTCGGAAACTCGCTTAGCTGCCTTACAGTTGAAACAGCAGATAATTTTTTATAACACCTTTAGTTAAGGCAGTATGTTTTCTCGGACCTTTTGCTTTAAATAATGGCATTTATGCTATTCGTACGTTACACTTTTGGAGGAAACATTTTGACCTTTCTCGAAAAAAAATAATTCCTGTCATTTCAGTCAGGAGATACGATGCAAGCACAAGCGGTCCCTTTGTTTATAAAGGAGTTTTTTTTCCCTCCTCATCTTGTACACACGCCTGTCAATCATGCGCGCCCTTGTCACTCGCTTCAACTCGGTGAGCAGCTGAAACCCGAAAGTTCTTTTCTAAATCAGATTTTCAGATTGAAGAATGTTTGAGTGAATACAGTGCATTTCAACCTTCAACAACTGAAATATTAAATTAGATGAGATGTTTCCTTTTTTTTTGGTATTCTTTCCTCATATTTGTCTAAATAAAAATTATATCAAGATAAGAAAAAGCATATTCTCTTTTACCCATTTTCATGTTTGTTATCGCTGTTGGAAGGGTCAACTTGGGGAAAGTAGGTTTTCTTGTTTGAACTGTTTTGGCGATGAACTTTGAAAACTTTAAATTTCATCTTTCATTTCGTGGAAACCTCATGTTTTTCCAGAAACCTTGTACACAAGAAGAGAGATTTGAAGTTTTTCTTTTATATACGTGAAGCGTGAATTTTTCTAAAATTGACGTATGAAACAGGATCAGGACCCCCTCCGTTTGCTACCATCCAAAAACCAGGCTCTCACTCAACCTGCAGAGCAGGCGTAATTTTGGCGAACGAGTGCTCAGTATTTTCGTAACAAAAATTATGGCCGCCATCTTTGATTTTAATGGCAGTGGAAGGCTAGGGAGAGAAAGAAATATGTACCATTGGGGAAGTCGACGATCAAAAATAGGGAGAGGGGTGGGGTGGGGCAAATATTAACTCGTATTTGCGTCAGCAGAGAACGTTTTGGTGAAACCATTTATTTCGTTGATAAAAATAACAGCCTCTCCGTTTCACCAGAGTATTCTGGTTTGCATCAAACAAATTATGGCGGATAAACCCTTGAGTGCATTTGTTTGTCGCTTTAAAGTATCCTTTTTCGGTTAAATGGAAGGAAAATTATCAAATAGATTAACGACAGCTATACTCAAGGATTGTCGTTTGGAAAATATAGAGTGCAGGAAATATCAGCTCATATTTGTGACCGCGGAGGAGGTTTTGTCGAAGCCATTTCTTTCCTGGCTGAAAAAAAAAACAAAAAAACTGCCCATCGTTTTACTCATCGGCTCTACGTATGTTAGCTTTTGTCGGAAGACAGTGCTTGCGGTTTTTAATTTGACTTATTTTAGTTGGTTACCTGCTCCTTTCCGGAGATACAGTGATGCGCAACCAATCAGAGGGTGTTTAACTTTTCAACAGCCTCTTCCCGCAAGCGTCTTCTAGCCCATCCTCTACCCTCAACCCCTACCGTCCACTCTAATTCCAAATCAAACATGGCCGTTCGGATAAACGATCACAAGCTTATAACGTTAGCTCGCACTAATAACGCAAACACTGCAGGCTTACTCTGCTCTGATTTTCATTATTGTTGATTGAGAATCCCAGCAAATGAAATCTACACGACGTAGATTTTGCTTTGTTGCGTTGCTAACAAATTTGAAGGACAGAAAGCCAACGGAAAAAAAAAATTACATTCTACAACCAAACGAATTAAGAAACCATTCACCTGTGTCCAGATGAATAGATTTGTGTCGGTATTTCAAATTGTGTGTCCCATAAAGATAAAGCCTGTTTGTCAGTTTTAGAAACTCGTTTTATTGGTTCGAGATGTATGAAATTAAAGCTTACTCAACGGTTATTTTCAAAACTGAAAAGATTTCAATGCAGTATAAAATTGGAGCAAAGATTCTACCCAGTGTTTAAACCGCGCACTCGTTATCAAAACGCTTTGTTTTTCAGACAAAGGAAAATCTTTCCATTTTATTCAATTACATTCGCGTTACTTCAGTTATTCATGTACCAACTTCTCCAAATGTTTTGTTTGGTAAAATAATAATGTGGATTTAATTCATAGAAAATGAAACTAAGGAAGCAATGAAAATAAAGAAATTAAAAAAACAACAACTTTTGTTAGATCCTGATTGTGTGAGTTATGGAAACAAAAGAAAGAAAATGAAATAAGACTTTCCCAGTCAAACAAATGTAAATGCCAATAATTGATGTTAGAACGTTTTACTCACACAGTTGGTAATAAGAAATCATCGAAAAAAACATCTAAGATGGAAGAAAAAGAGTTTCTCAGGTTGTTCATAAGATTCATTACTTGACATACGGGATCCTCTTATTTTACATCATCACAGAAGTGATGAACATGTAGCTTCTCCTCACAATGTCAATATACCGTACAGCAATCAAGTAATGAGAGTAAACAGGCTCATCATTTAGAGGGCGTTTTCACTATCATTAGCAAGTTTCAATCCTGAACATTTCAGCGCATAAAAATAAATATTTAGCCGCTTCCTTTGAAAACGAAAAGATCCCTGGATAGCAAGGAGACCAAACTCAAGAAAGCGATTTCATATTTTCTCTGCAAAGCAACGAAGAATGCAAAGCGCTAGTTTAGATAGAATATAAAAATTATCGCTAAAAATAATCATCGTAAAAACAGAGAAGAATGGAATTTGAATTACAACTTGACCATTAGATATCTCAATAAATGTTGGAGCTCGCATGTCATTGATAAGAGTTTGTTGGTTTAAATTGCGCTTTGTCCGATTTTTCTAAACCTCGCAGAAGTGAGAAACATATTCCTTGCCTTTCCAATAATAACATATTCAGTGAACAAGCGGCGAGAAAACGTAAAAGCTCAGGGCGTTCTCTTAACACAGCACCAAACTCTCCGCCCCACAGACTAACAAGGTAATGTGAGGGAGCTAGAAGGAAGAATTGCTGAGTAGATAATAAATTGAAAGGGTTGAGGTGACGCAGACCTTAAACACTCTCCAATCAAGTCAAAAAAACTATTCGAATTTGGTAGGTCTTCACAATGAACTTGATTTCTGTTGCGCCTGATTTGAGGCGGCGAAGACGCTAAAAGAAAAAAATAGGAAAAGGAAAGCAAGCTAATTTCTTCTTTATTTTTGTTGCTTACCCTTGAACAAGGCAGTGTGCCTTATTTATTCTGATCGTATGACTGAGGAAGACGAGAGTAAGAAACTGAAATTACGCTTCCCCTGCAAAACAGAGATGAAGGTTAATAAACAGTGTGAAAAAACAAACAGCTTAGTCGGTAAAACAAAAAAATCGTTTAGAAACCAAAAACAGAACTAGATTCCATTAAATTTTCCCATAATTTAAATTAAAAAACACTGCATCTTTTTTCTTTTTGCATCAGAATTTCCTTTTCCTGTATCGTGTGGGTGCTTTTACTCTTTTAGTCTCAGACTCTGTCAATACCAAATTGTTTCGCGGACAACTTCTCCCTAAAGTATCAATATATCATTCAGCCGACAGTTTTGGAGAATAAAGAAACTTATCACCTCCTTTTGAGGCAGTAACCGGTAATATTTACCGCCTGTAGTACCTCTTATTACCGTTTAAAATTGCTTGGAATTCTTGAAATTCAACGTGTAAAAGGATTGCTCTATCGGTTTGAAAATTTATTTTACCGTCATGCTTAAAATAAGGGAGAACGCTGATATGGACGTTGTTAAATTAGCGCAACACTTCATTATCTAAAAGTATTTATAGTGACATTTGTAACATCAGAATGGATACTTAGTAAGATTACGGAAGTGAAAGACCTAGAGTTGAGTTAATTATTTTATTTTGAAGACTATAAGAAGTTTTAGTCAAGTTTTTAGCGACAAATTTTTGCCAAAATCTAAGATTATTTGGAGCTTTAAATCCTCTGCCGTTGAATGTTCAATCCAGAACATTTCAGTTTTGTAAAACGAGAAAAATCGTCTCTAAATGTATTTTTTTACTACTAACCTTTTGAAAATGAAACGGGACTTCTTAAATATTCTAGTGGTATGATTAATGAAACCAAAAGTAAGAAACTGAAATAAAACTTTCTCTGCAAAACAAAGATAAATGCAAATAGCTATTGTAAGAAAGACGTCAAAACTTAATAGGTGAAAAAAAAATTTTTAAACCAAAGAGAGAATAACGGATACCAAAAGTAAAGACTAAGTTCGATTTTCAAAGAGAAAAAAAAGTCACTTATCAACCTGAAAATCAATCGCTCTCCATCTTCCTCGTGAATTAATCGCACAAAGCAAACAATCACACGAAATAGATTTGCCCGCCTTGAATTAATTTGAAATGTAGCTATACTTTGAATATACCAAGCGTTATCACCGACACTGAAAAACCTTAAGCTACTAAGGACGGCCAAGGCAACAACATTAGTCGTGTCTAAACGGAGATTTTTTGAGTAGAGGAATCTCTACTTATTTGATGAAAATTTTTATTAACAATATTTCAATTTCCAATTACCATATATTACCCATCTTTTACCTTAGGAACACCAACAACACTTACCATCTTTATGCATCGGAACATTTTTTTTAGCCGAAGATAACTGGCCCCGCCCGTGAAATAAATATTTAGAAAACTTTTCAAAACGTTTTTTTACACTAGTTAGGCATATGTAATGGATTAAGTTCATACAAGCATTTCGATTGTTATCCAAACGCTGAATAGGTATGTATGAAACCAGTAGAATATCAACAGTTAATATTCTCTTGATGAAACGAATTTGACTCAACACGGCAGAAGTAACAATTTTAACGCGCAAAAGATTGTTTTCCTTAGGATATGAAAAGCATTTTAAAACATAAAGGGAATTTAATCAAAACGACGTTTTCAATACAGTAATGGTCTACGTAAGAGTTGCTTTGATTATAAAGGCGTGAAAATATGTGTTGTAAAATGAATGAGATATCACACATCTGCAAATTAACAATAATCAAATATTGTACTCACCACGACTCGAACTTTCAACCCTTTGTTGCTTTGTAAAGTGAAGCAGCCAAACTTTACATCAAAATTATCAGTAATTGTCTATTTTTAAGTTGATAGGCTTGTGGCGAGTCTCAGCCCACCCCTTAGGCGCTGTGATGGAGGGCTCTCCCTTCTAACAACATGGTCTGAATACTGGGGGGAGGGGGGGAGGGGGGGAGGGGGGGCAACTCGACTTTCAATTTTGTTGGGATGTGCGATGAACTTCTTGAAGCCTTCAGATTATTTACAGCGGTCTTACAACGCCTCCAAAAGGGGAGTTTACCATTGACACGTTATCAACTCGTTTACGTAGACAGCAACAAAGTTGCGTTCCATATTGTTCTCTATACATTTCCTAAGGTGCGACAAGGAGAATTTCTGTAACAATCAAGTATTCCTTAAGTTGGTGATCATTTCCTTTATTCTCAACACCTTCATGTTTGATTCAAGGGTGAAATTGTAAGGAGAAATTAGATGCTAGTAACTCTTAGGGATGAAAGAGTTAAGATGTAAATAACATTGTGTACAGGAAAAAATTATGGATAGGCTAACTTCTCTTTACAGACCTCTTTTATTTGGTCACCTAGAGCTATGACCAAAAGTTCTGTATGTCTTGAGAAAATTGTAATATATTTTCCCTTATAACCCTTTTACTACCAAGATTTAAGAAATAATTATCTGTACCATCCCTCATATATTGCTTATGATTCTAGTTCTGAGAATTTGATGTTAAATCAATCAATATCACCCTGTTGATATTTTTCCTTCTGGTCGTTACATCCTGCTAGAAAATGTATGGATATCGTAAATAAAAATTCCTCTTCTTGGTCACTCCAGGGAGTCAATGGGTTGAGAAATCTTCCTAATACTCTCTCCCTGATAAAGGTAATGGACTCTAAGTTTTGGCCCAGAGAGCAAATACATGTAAATTTGACCTCTTAACCATGGACTTTCTTCTTCTTCTAATTTTTATATTTATTTCTATCATGTTGTCAGGTTAAACTAGTTTTATTTAGGTTTAGTCTTAACCCTTCAATCCCTAACATCATCAGGCATATTCTCCATACTGTTTTCTAGACATTTCCTATGGTATTGACAGGGAGAATTTGTTTAACAATCAAGAGCTTCTTTAGTTGGTGATCATTTGCTTTATTCTCCTGGCCTTAATGACTGATTAAGGGGGGATATTGTAAGGAGAAATTAGATGCTCGTCACTCTTAGAGGTTAAAGGGTTTAGAGGAACAACAGAACATTCTGATTAGAATCCTGTGTAAAATGAACAGATACAGATAAGAATGAAGATCAATTTATCGTAATCCTGCTGAGTTCATTTGGCTTTCTAAAAAGTAGGCAAAAAATGGTTACTTGCCCTTCAGAAAAAAAATCACCTTCAATCGTAAGAATGTAATGTCTGCTGAAACAATGATTGTTAATTTATTTCTCATCATGTATAGAGGGTCACAGATCAAAGTTTATTGATACAAATGAGTTTGATAATTATTAAAATCTGATTGTAACGTAATGGTAATTTGTGGCTTTGATAAGATAATTAGTGATCTGAGAAGAAATAGAAATAGAGAAGAAGAAATATTGATGAAGAGTTTCTTCTCTGAAACATTTCAACCATCTGTGTCAAAATATTTCCCAATCCTCTCAGCCGTGAAAACAGAAGGACTCGGCTACACACAAGCATGTTAGATTTGATCTTATATATGAGACGAATATTTCATTTCTTTCTCAATTGCACGCTTAAGCTTGAAATTTAATCCTTCTCTCACTCCTTTCCACACACAGGGAGCTTTTGACATAGATGATCCTTGTAAGGAGAAGGACGCCGGCTTTTCACAAACAAACCGAGCACGTAACCATGCCTTCTGACCAATTCTTTGAAATTCCCAGTTTGTGGAACATCTCAGTTCGAAATCTAAAATGATGTTAAAATACTGGCGGAGTCTCATTTTTGAGTTATTTTTTATAACAAAAAACTTTAAGTCTGTGTATAGGGTGGTATGTTACCTGCTTCACTAAAGATCGCCACATTAGGATATGTACATTTATCTCTCACCAATCAGATCGCCGCCTGGTGGTTTTTTTTTTATCTCGGACCAATCATATCACAGCATTTGGATATCTTGTACCAATTACAGCGTTGGGGTATTGCTTTCTTGCTAATGATTTCATGTAAGAAGAGGATCACGCACAAAGGAACGACATCGACCAAACATTTTGGTTTCATTTGGTAAGTGTAATAGTTTATGGCCTTCGCGAGAGCCTCGTCGATTTAGGTCGAGATTTATCGGGATAAGAAAGGTTAGCAGGTAATTTTTTGTACCATTTTTTGGGTATAAACGTGTTTTGTTTACGGCTCCTTTTCTGACGGAGGGATAGCAGGAAGCGTAATCTCCTGCGCAACCTTTGTTTGGTCTCGTCGTTCTTCTCGCGCTACGTGCTCCCTCCTCAGTGGGGTAGGGAGGGCATCGTAAGACCACACCAAATAAGGGCTGCAAAGCAGACAACAGTGTGGCACCAATGCTAAGTAATTTTTGCAATGATGTATTCAGACAACAGAGACAATAGACCACAAAATTATTTATCTTAGGGTAAAGAAATGCGGCATTTTTGTTGTTTTAAAGGTTGATACTATTTTACTTTCACAAAAATGCTAAATAATTCGGCTACACTACTCTAACCTCAACCCACCCGTCCAAAAAATAACTTTTGCATGCATAGCATGCCTATGTTTGACATCTTTATACTGTTTGATGATCGCGTTCGCGTACTACGGGAGAATTGAAAACCAGATCATGGTTCTATAAATCAAGGATTAACTTTGAGTTCTGACGAAACCTTGCCAACACTCTTACATTTTTTAACATTAAGATAACTTTTCGTGTCCCAACTTATATTGGTTCCCTTTTGATATACGTAAAAGATCTAACGGCTGAATTAAAAGTTTCGTTGTCGTTCGCTTTCAATTCAGCCATGTTTACAAAAGCATGCAAAAACGTACTTGACTTAAGAAAAAAGTGAAAATTATCTTCGAAAAGTAATACCAGTGTTCATTTTAAAACAATGTACAGGAAGAAGAATCTTTTCTTCAGTCGTTACTCTGTTCTTTCTCTGCCTCGCTGTTGTCCTCCTTGAGTTCTTCATTCCTGGAAAAAAAAACAAAAAAACATTATACATTTATTATTCTTTTTAACTTTAAAGCATGCAGAACCGATTTCCTATAAAATAAATTACTTTCTTCCTCGTCGTCATTGGCCATGATCTTCCAAACTTTCTAAATGTTTGATGCGAAAATGACCTTTAAATTATCATTTAGTAGTTGTTTTTTTCTACAAAATAAAGTTAACTTTTTTAGTGTTAGCTTAAGATTCTCAGATTACCTTCATCGTCATAGTGTCTAGCATCGTATCGACCTTGAATAATTATTTGCGAATATCTTCCATACGAAAGAAACTCTAATTCCAGACCAATTTTAGAAAACAATTCATCAAAATCTTTCGGTTCCGAGTACTAGATAAAATAATCTTTTTCTTGATATTTTATGGAAGAAAGACTTAGACAAAAAACGAACAAACAAAAAAAGTTGGTCAACTGAACAATTTTAGTGTGTTAATCGGTTTATTATAGGTAATTGATTATTTTGGTCAGACCTACCCTTTTTTCATAACGTCAAATGTCACGTTATCCCCGATAAGCACAAACGGAGCCCATTGGGAAGGTTTGGGAAAGCCGTTGCTTCTCAACCATTGAACGGCCTGATGAAGAGATTCACTAGCACTTTTTCCACGACTAAGGTGTTCATAGAAATGTTCCATGAGCTTAGCCGTTGCTTCGTCTTCTATAGCCCACGATGCTACCAACACTGAACGTGCACCGGCTGCTAAGAAAGCTCGAGCGATTCCAATAATTCCTTCCTTTTTTACCAATCCCCGCCCACTGTGACAACAGCTGAGTACCACCAGTTTGGCTCGCACTTGAACTCCTTGAATGTCGGACATTGTCAGGAGGTAGTCTTCCTCTTGGGGAATACCGTCAGTGGTAGATTGAGGGGAGAGAGCAATCTCTCCTCTTTCGGCATTTCCATGTGCAGCAAGATGTATCAGACTCACTGAAGGTATCGCTTGAAGTACCGCCTGCTTTGTCGCGCGACTTCCTGACAAAGGCTGAACGCCGAGCAGTCGACCAACCATCTCTGCTTCCTTATTTGCATGAAACAATGGTGTAATGTTGGTGACAACACCATTGTAATGCACTTTGCCAACCGTAGGATCACCCATCACCAGTGCGCCAGTTGAACTGTGATAGTCCGCGGGACATTCTTGGATGAGCCGCAGAGTCGTCAGGGAAGGGATGATGCGTATTCTGTACTTCTCCGATAAATACTTTTCGGCTGATTCATCACGCAGGGCAGCAAATGGGACTCGATACAAGAATCGATCGGGCACAATGATGATTTCAGGCTCAGTAAGTAAATCTGCCACAGGTGCGAAGATCCACTTGTAGCACAATTGATGAGTTCTTTCGGTATCTTTAGTTTCGTCACCTCGCAAATTTGCCCGGCTCTCTTCATGAAGAGATGTCGTCACGTTGTCATTCAATGATCGATCTTCGCAGTTCGCTGCGGGTAAAACGCCAAAGCCGGCGGCGCTCTTTTTGAAAACTCCTTCCACATCGCAGACTTTCTCAGCAATAAGAGTGTTTATATCCACTTCAGGTGTTGCTCGAAAGAAAATGTCTCCATTTCCTTTCAATACCCAGAGGAGAACTTGCCGCTCTCTATACGAAACATATAAAAAAACACAGTTACTTTCCGTTTTCACGCTCTTTTCAATCCCAAACCATGATTGTGGATCAGCTGTGAAGTGGCTTTCCAGGGAGTACTTGTCTGCCATAAATCCTGCAAGGACTCTTGCTCGTCCCAGCTCCTCCGCATAGAGAGTATCTCGAAATTTTCCAGTACAGCAGAGCAAGTTAGTGAGTAACTGGTAGGGAAAAGTTCCGCATCCTTCTAACAGAGAAATTTCAAATTCACTGTTTCCTTTCAGAAAACTTCTGATTTGCTCATATTTTCCGACGCATTGAAGGAGACATTCCTTTGCCTCTACAAGCTCTGACTGTGATACCTTTAACTGTGTAATACTTAGAAGGCCCTGAAACTCAGTCATTTTATGTCCAAGTTGGCTGCTTATGGAACAAGCTTTCTCTAAGTAATTCTCTGCCTTGCCACTTTCACCAAGCAATCGGAATAGATTTCCAAGGCTTAGGTAAATTTCTGCTTCGAGCTTTCTATTGCCACATTCTCCGCTGATGATAAGCGCCTTCTCGCAACATTCTTTTGCCTTCTGATGGTCATTCACAGAAGCAAAGACAGCTGCCAAATATGTAGTAGCTTGGGCTTCTAGATTTCTGTCACCAATTGCTAAACTAACGCCGACTGCTTTGTCCAAATGTTCTTTAGCTTGCAGATTTTTTCGAAGCTCAAAATAAAGATCTCCAAGACTCGAGTATGACGAACCTTCTCCTATTCTGTCACCAATTTCTATCGCGATGGCAAGTGCTTTCTTGTGATATTCTTTGGCCTTCTGATATTCGCCGAGGGATCGGAACACAACCCCGAGGTTCCCGTTGCTTCTTCCTTCTCCTCGTTTGTGGCCAATTTCTATTGCGATGGTAAGTGCCTTCTCATGATATTCTTTAGCCTTCTTGTATTCGCCACGGGAATGAAACATAACTCCAAGGTTTCCATTGCTTATTCCTTCTCTTAGTTTGTCGCCAATTTCTATTGCGATGGCAAGTGCTTTCTCATGATATTCTTTAGCTTTCTGATATTCGCCGAGGGAGTCAAACACAGCTCCAAGGTTCCCGTTAATAAATCCTTCGCTTCGTTTGTCGCCAATTTCTATCGCGATGGCAAGTGCTTTCTCTAGATATTCTTTAGCCTTCTGATATTCGCCGAGGGAATCAAACACAGCACCAAGGTTTCCGCTACTTGTTCCTTCTCCTAGTTTGTCGCCAATTTCTATCGCGATGGCAAGTGCTTTCTCGTGATATTCTTTAGCCTTCTGATGTTCGCCGAGGGAATCAAACACAGCTCCAAGGTTCCCATTGCTTATACTTTCTCCTGGTTTGTCGCCAATTTCTATTGCGATGGCAAGTGCTTTCTCGTGATATTCTTTAGCCTTCTGACATTCGCTAAGGGAATGAAACACAGCTCCGAGGTTCCCGTTAATTATTCCTTCTCCTTGTTTGTCCCCAGTGTCTATCGCGATGGCAAGTGCTTTCTGGTGATATTCTTTAGCCTCCTGATATTTGCCAAGGGAATGAAACACAGCACCGAGGCTCCTGTTAATTCTTCCTTCTTCTCGTCTGTCGCCAATTTCTGTTACGATGGCAAGTGCTTTCTCGTAATATTTTATAGCCTTCTGGTATTCGCCATGGGAATCAAACACAGCTCCGAAGTCCCCGTAGCTTGTTCCTTCTCCTCGTCTGTCACCAATTTCTATCGCGATAGCAAGTGCTTTCTCGTGATATTCTATAGCCTTCTGATATTTGCCAAGGGAATAAAACACAGCTCCGAGATTTCCGCTACTTGTTCCTTCTAGTTGTCTGTCGCCAATTTCTATCGCGATGGTAAGTGCTTTCTCGTGATATTCTTTAGCCCTCTGATATTCGCCAAGGGAATGAAACACAGCTCCAAGGTTCCCGTATCTTCTTCCTTCTCCTCGTCTGTCACCAATTTCTATCGCGATAGCAAGTGCTTTCTCGTGATATTCTATAGCCTTCTGATATTTGCCAAGGGAATAAAACATAGCTCCGAGATTTCCGCTACTTGTTCCTTCTTGTTGTCTGTCGCCAATTTCTATCGCGATGGTAAGTGCTTTCACGTGATATTCTTTAGCCCTCTGATATTCGCCAAGGGAATCAAACACAGCTCCAAGGTTCCCGTATCTTCTACCTTCTCCTTTTCTGTCACCAATTTCTATCGCGATGGCGAGTGCTTTCTCGTGATATTCTTTAGCCCTCTGATATTCGCTAAGGGAATGAAACACATCTCCAAGGTTCCCGTATCTTGTTCCTTCTCCTTTTCTGTCACCAATTTCTATCGCGATGGCGAGTGCTATCTGGTGGTATTTTTCTGCGTTCTGCATTTCACTTAGGAAATAACATACATTTCCAAGTCTTCCATGAGCCACAGCTTCTCCTTTTTTGTGACCAATCGTTTTCCAGATGACGAGTGCGCTTTTAAAAAGTTCCTTTCCCTCTACAAACCGGTTTTGTGCTTCATATTTGTCTCCCAGTCGAGTTGTTAGTATTCCAACGTTGAGGAACGTTTCAAGAAGTTTGGTAGTATATCTTTCTGCATTTGCGTAACCAGAGATGGCGTAGTAAGCATTGAATATTACATGGGAGATATCAAGCTGAATACCAGTGTCAAGGTTTTGAAGTAGAGTTGTACATTCATTACATAACTCAGTCGCTTGTAGGCCACGATCAGTGTTGAGAAGAAATATGCAGATATCTAAACCTATCTGGACTGACTTTAGGATTTCTGCAGCGTTATTCATTACCACTCTCTCCTGTTTCCTGTTTGTTGTCGTGGGAAAGAATCAACAAAAAAAGGAAACTTAGAAAAAGTAAAACTGATAAATCTTGAAGTACTTTTGCTTTTTTTAGGGAAGTTGTCATTTGCTCCTTTTCATAAATGTCTGAGCGCAACATTCTTTCTCAATCTTTTATCCGAACTAATCCCAATTGCATCAGCTGGGTTGAATTCAAATAATTGTGTAGCAGATTTAGATATAGCTATCAAAAAAATCTCCTTAATAGAGCAGCGGTTAATTTAACAATTGTGTTACCATTGTTGTCTACAGCTTATTACATGCTACCCAATTAGTCATTTCTGAATCTGCTCGCAATTTACTGCTTGAAAATGACTTCCCTGGGGGTGTTACAATAAGCGGTAAATGTTGGCAAAAACATTTGACTTCAACTCAAAGCATGCATATTTAATTCCTGTATATTGAACAAACGATAGGTAACATGTTGAACTGCTATTGATCATACGACGATAGGACGGTTAGGATGATATGATTTTAGCTGGCGCCTTCCGCGCGTCGCGAGCATATCACGCGTGTGTTCCCCACATTTACGCCTCCGAAACTCGCTTAGCTGCCTTACAGTTGAAACAGCAGATAATTTTTTCTTTATAACACCTTTAGTTAAGGCAGTAAGTTTTGTCGCACCTTTTGCTTTATATAGTGACATTTATGTTATTCGTACGTGTCACTTTTGGAGGAAATATTTTGACCTTTCTCGAAAAAAAATCATTCCTGTCATTTCAATCAGGAGATACGATGCAAGCATAAGTGGTCCCTTAGTTTATAAAGGAGGTTTTTCTTCCCTCCTCATCTAGTACACACGCCTGTCAATCATGCGCGCCCTTGTCACTCGCTTCAGCTCAGTGAGCAGCTGAAATCCGAAAGTTCTTTTCGGATTTATAGATTTTCAGCTTAACATTGGAGAATGTTTGAGTGAATACAGTGCATTTCAACCTTCAACGAATTGCACCGCGTTCACCCCCTATCGAGTTCGCCCCTTCGAGTTCGCCCCTACCTTATGCCGTGTTCGCCCCCACACTTTTCGAGTTCGACCCCATCAAATATTAACTCGTATTTGCGTCAGCAGAGAACGTTTTGGTGAAGCCATTTATTTCGTTGATAAAAAATAACAGCCTCTCCGTTTCACCAGAGTATTCTGGTTTGCATCAAACAAATTATGACGGGTAAACCCTCGAGTGCAGTTGTTTGTTGCTTCAAAGTATCGTTTATGGTTAAATGGAAGAAAAATTGTCAAATAGGTCAACGGCAATTATACTCAAGGATTGTCGTTTGGAAAATAATAAAGTGCAGTAAATATCAGCTCATATTTGTGACCGCGGAGGAGGTTTTATCGAAGCCATTTCTTTCCTGACTGAAAAAAAAAATAACTGCCCATCGTTTTACTCATCGGCTCTACGTATGTTAGCTTTTTGTCGGAAGATAGTGCTTGCGGTTTTTAATTTGACTTATTTTGATTGGTTACTTGCTCCTTTCCGGGAATAAAGCGATGCGCAACCAATCAGAGGGTATTTTACTTTTCAACAGCCTCTTCCCGCAAGCGTTTTCTCGCCCATCCTCTGCCCCCAACCCCCTTACCGTCCACTCTAACTTTAAATCAAACATGGCCGGTCGGATGAATGATCGCGAGCTTATAACGTTAGCTCGCACTTATAACGCCTACACTGCAGGCTAGGTTTTACTCTGCTCTGATTTTTATTGTTGTTTGATTCAGAATCCCAGCAAATGAAATCTACACGACGTAGATTTTGCTTTGTTGCGTTGCGGACAAATTTGAAGGACATAAAGCCAACGGAAAAAAATTACATTCTAAAACCAAACGAATTAAGAAAACATTCACCTGTGTCCAGATGAATAGATTTGTGTCGGTATTTCTAATTGTGTGTCCATAAAGATAAAGCCTGTTTGTCAGTTTTAGAAACTCGTTTTATTAATTCGAGATGTATGAAATTAAGACATATAAAATGTTGTCAGTGTGATTACTCCACAGTTGTTTTCAAAAATGAAAAGATTTCAATGCAACATAACATTGGAGCAAAGATTCTACCCAGTGTTTAAACCGCGCACCCGTTATCAAAACACTTTGCTTTTCACACGAAGGAAAATCTTTCCATTTCATTCGATTACGTTCGCGTTGCTTCAGTTATTCATGTACCAACTTTTTCAAATGTTTTGTTTGGTTTAATAATAATGTGAGTTTAATTCATAGGAAATAAAACTGAGGAAGCAATGAAAATAAAGAAATTAAAAACAACAAAAACAACGACAAAAGCTCACCTTTGAAAACAGAATATGCCTTCTTTTGTTAGATCCTGATTGTGTAAGTTATAGAAACAAAGAAAGAAAATGAAATAAGACTTTCCCACTCAAACAAATGTAAATGCCAATAGCTGTTGTTAGAACGTTTTACTTACACGGTAGGTAATACGAAATCATCAAAAAAAAGAAAAAAACATCTAAGATGGAAGAAAAAGAGTTTCTCAGGTTGTTCATAAGATTCATTACTTGACATACGGGATCCTCTTATTTTACATCATCACAGAAGTGATGAACGTGTAGCTTCTCCTTGCAATGTCAATATATTATACAGCAATCAAGTAATGAGAGTAAACAGGCTCATCATTTAGAGGGCGTTTTCTCTATCATTAGCAAGTTTTAATCCTTAACATTTCAGTGCATAATATTCCTGAAATAAATATTTAGCCGCTTCCTTTGAAAACGAAAAGATTTGCAGATAGTAAAGAGACCTCATTTAAGAAAGCGATTTCATGTTTTCTTGCAAAGCAACGAAGAATGCAAAGCGCTAGTTTAGATGGAATATACAAATTATCGCTAAAAGTAATCATCGTAAAAACAGAGAAGGATGGAATTTATATTACAGCTTAACCTTAAGACATCTCTATAAATGTTGGAGCTCGCGCATCATTGATAAGACTTTGGTGGTTTAAATCGCGCTTTGTCCGATTTTTCAAAACCTTACGGAAGTGAGAGACATATTGCTTGTCTTTCCAATAGCAACATATTATTCAGTGAACAAGCGACGAGAAAACATATCAGCTAAGGGCGTTCTCTTAACACAATACCAAATTCTCCCTACAGACCAACAAGGTAAAGTGAGGGAGCTAGAAGGAAGAATTGCTGATTAGATAATAAATTGAAAGGGTTAAGTTGAAGCAGACCTTAAACACTCCCCAATCAAGTAAAAAAACTATTCGAATTTGGTAGGTCTTCACAAATATTATGACATTGTGTGGAATTATTAATTTCCTCAAATTTGAACCCGGAATATATATATATTTTTTTTAAGCGGGAAAAAAATACTTATCATTAAATTTAGTTTTTCAGCTGTTAACCTTTTTAAAAAATAAGCATGTTTTGTTCAGTCCTAATTGTTGACTTATGAGACCGTAAGCCGCAAGAAACAAAGATAAATGCAAGCAGCTCGCGTTAGTACAGAGTGCTAAGTTCGATTAGTTGAAACATTCCCTTTTAAAGTCTGAGACAAGAGGTGAAATATAGCAGTTAATAATCTTATGGTCAAAGATGTATCGGTACGACTTCCCGTTTCGCTCACAATGCTCATTGATAAACATTGTGGCTCGTTCTTTTTACATCAGAATTTAATGTTCTTGAATTTGATTTCTGTTGCGCCTGATTTGAGGTGGCGAAGACACTAAAAAAAAAAAAATGGTAAAAGGAATGCAAGCTAATTTCTTCTTTATTTTTGTTACTTACCCTTGAACAAGGAAGTGTACCTTGTTTAGTATTCTGATCGTATGACTGAGGAAGACGAGAGTAAGAAACTCAAATTACGCTCAACCTGCAAAACAGAGATGAAAAAGTCACTTAGAAAACAGAACTAGATTCCATTAGATTTCCTCCATAATTTAAATTAAAAACACGGCATCTTTTTTCTTTTTGCATCGGAATTTCCTTTTCATACATCGTGTAGGTGCTTTTACTCTTTTAGTCTCAGACTTTAACAATACCAAATTGTTTCGCGGGCAACTTCTCCCTAAAGTGTCCATATATCATTCAGCCGACAGTTTTGGAGAATAAAGAAACTTATCACTGATATGGACGTTGTTGAATTGGCGCAACACTTCATTATCTAAAAGTATTTATAGTTAGATCATGAAAGTTAAAGACCTAGAGTTGAGTTAATTTTTTTACTTTTGAAGACTACGATAAGTTTAAGTCAAGTTTTTAGCAACAAATCTTTGCCAAAATCTAAGATTATTTGGAGCTTTAAATCCTCTTCCGTTGAATGTTCAAACCCAAAACATTTCAGTTTTGTAAGCCGGGAAAAATTGTTTCTAAATTTATTTTTTTACTACTAACCTTTTGAAAAAGAAGCGTGACTTCCTTAATATTCTGGTGGTATGATTAATGAAACCAAAAGTAAGAAACTGAAATATAACGTTCCCTGCAAAACAAAGATAAATGCAAATAGCTATTGTAAGAAAGACGTCAAAACTTAATAGGTGAAAAAAAGATTTTTTAAACCAAAGAGAGAATAACGGTACCAGGTGTAAAGTTTAAGTTCGATTCTCAAAGAGCAAAAAAAGCCACTGATGAACCTGAAAATCAATCGTTCTCTATCTTCCTCGTGAATTAATCGCACAAAGTAAACTAATCACACGAAATAGATTTGCCCGCCTTGAATTAATTTGAAATGAAGCAATACTGTGAATATACTCTGCATTATCACCGACCCTGAAAAACCTTCAGCTATTTAGGACGGCCAAGGCAACAACATTAGACGTGTCTAATGTGTAGAAGAATCTCTGCTTATTTGATGAAAATTTTTATTCAAAATATTTCAATTTCCAATTGCCATATTTTACCCATCTTTTACCTTGGGAACACCAACAACGGATACCATCTTTATGCATCGGAACCTTTTTTTTCGCCGAAGATAACTGGCCCCGCTCGTGAAATAAACATTTAAAAAACTCTTCAAAACGTTTTTGTACACAAGTTAGGGATGTGTATTGGATTAAGTTCATACAAGCATTTCGATTGTTATCCAAACGCTGAATAGGTATGTATGAAACCAGTAGAATATCAACAGTTAATATTCTCTTGATGAAACGAATTTGACTCAACACGGCAGAAGTAACAATTTTAACGCGCAAAAGATTGTTTTCCTTAGGATATGAAAAGCATTTTAAAACATAAAGAGAATTTAATCAAAACGACGTTTTCAATATAGCAATGGTCTAAGTAAGAGCAGCTTTGATTATAAAGGCGTGAAAATATATACTGTAAAATTGATGAGATATCACACTAACACATCAGCAAATTAACAATAATTAAATATTGTACTTACCACGACTCGAACTTTCAACCCTTTGTTGCTTTGTAAAGTGAAGCAGCCAAACTTTACATCAAAATTATCAGTAATTGTCTATTTTTAAGCTGATAGGCTTGTGGCGAGTCTCAGCCCACCCCTTAGGCGCTGTGATAGAGGGCTCTCCCTTCTAACAACTTGCACTGAATACTGGGGGGAGGGAGGGGGGGCAACTCGACTTTCAATTTTGTTGGGATGTGCGATGAACTTCTTGAAGCCTTCAGATTATTTACAGCGGTCTTACAACGCCTCCAAAAAGGGAGTTTACCACTGACACATCATCAACTCGTTTACGTAGACAGCAACAAAGTTGCGTTCCATAGTGTTCTCTGTACATTTCCCAAGGTGCGACAAGGAGAATTTCTCTAACAATCAAGTATTCCTTAAGTTGGTGATCATTTCCTTTATTCTCAACACCTTCATGTTTGATTCAAGGGTGAAATTGTAAGGAGAAATTAGATGCTAGTAACTCTTAGGGGTGAAAGAGTTAAGATGTAAATAACGTTGTGTACAGGAAAAAATTATGGATAGGCTAACTTCTCTTTAGAGACCTCTTTTATTTGGTCACCTAGAGCTATGACCAAAAGTTCTATATGTCTTGAGAAAATTGTAATATATTTTTCCTTATAACCCTTTTACTACCAAGATTTAAGAAATAATTATCTGTACTATTCCCCATATGTTGCTTATGATTCTAGTTCTGAGAATTTGATGTTAAATCAATCAATATCGCCACCTTCATACATATTTGTTATTCATCTGACGGGAGGTCCGTATTGGGAAAAACTGTGCCCGAGGTCTTGGATACCTAAAACAAGACAAACAAGACAGAGGGCACAGTTTTTCCCAATACGGACTGACCTTGGCTGGTGAATAACATTTTTATATTTTTCTAAAACCTAGCAAATGGCTGCGAAAAGAACCTGACTCGCTGTGACCGGTCCGGATGGGGAGAATACTGCCCGCTCTCGGAACCAACCAGATTGTAGGATTTGTAGAATACCGCCCGCTCACGAACTGAGAAAAAAATTATGTTCGTTCTTGTCGGCTACATCCTGCTAGATAACGTATGGAGATTGTAAGTAAAAATTCCTTCTTGGTCACTCAGTGACCTCTTAACCATGAACAGTGAAGTGATTTGGTGATTATTTGGTCCATTCTGAACTGCTCTGAATAAATTCGTCTTGCTCTTCTTTAAATTGTTATATTTATTTCCATCATGTTATCAGGTTAAACTACTTTTATTTATATTTGGTCTTAACCCTTCAATCCCTAACATCATCAGGCACATTATCCATTCTGTTTTCCAGACATTTCCTATGGTATTGACAGGGAGAATTTGTTTAACAATCAAAAGCTTCTTTAGTTGGTGATCATTTGCTTTATTCTCGTGGCCTTAATGACTGATTCAAGGGTGATATTGTTAGGAGAAATTAGATGCTCGTCACTCTTAGAGGTTAAAGGGTTAAGCGGAACAACAGAACATCCAGATAAGAATCCTGTGTAAAATGAACGGATACAAAAAAGAATAAAGATCAATTTAATATAATCCTGCTGAGTTCATCTGGTTTACTAAAAAGTAGGGAAAAATGGTTACTTGGCCTTTGGAAAAAAAATCACCTTCAATCTGTGAGCATGTAATGTCTGCTGAAACAAACAAACTATGTTTGACATGGTTATAGTGTTTGATGATCGCGTTCGCGTGCCACGGGAGAATTGAAAACCAGATCATGGTTCTATAAATCAAGGATTAATTTTGAGTTTTCACGAGACCTTGTCAACACTCTTACATTTTTGAACATTAAGATAACTTTCTGCGGTCAAATTTCGTGTCCCAACTTATATTAGTTCCCTTTTGATATACGTGATAGATCTAGCGGCTGAATTTCAGGTTTCACTGTCGCTCGCTTTCGATTCAGCCATGTTTACAAAAGCATGCAAAAACGTACTTGACTAAAGAAAAAAATGGAAATTGTCTACGTAAAGTAATACCAGTGTCCATTTAAAGACAATGTGCAGGAAGAAGAATCTTTTCTACAGGATCAGTCCTTACTCTGTTCCTTCTCTGCCTCGTTGTTGTCCTCTTTGAGTTCTTCGTTACTTAAAAAAAAAATTATACATTTGTCACTTTTTAAACTTTAAAGCATACATAATAGATTTCCTATAAAATAAATTACTTTCTTCTTCGTTGTCATTGGTTATGATTTTTCAAACTTTCTAAATTTTTGTCGAACATACCATGTTTGATGCGAAAGTAACTTTTAAATTATCATTTAATCGTTATTGTGTTTTTACAAAATAGAGTTAACTTTAGATTCTAAGACTACCTTCATTGTCAAAGTGTCTAGCATCGTATCGACCTTAAACTATTATTTCTGAATATCTTCCATATAAAAGAAACTCTAATTCCAGGCGAATTCCAGAAAGCAATTCATTAAAATCTTCCGGCTCCGAACAGTAGATAAAATAATCTTCCATTTCTTGATATTTTATGGATGAAAGACTAAGACAAAAATGAACAAACAAAAAAAGTTGGTCAACTGAACAATTTAAGTGTGCTAATCGGTTTATTATAGGTAATTGCACATTATGGTCAGACTTACCTTTTTTTCATAAAATCAAATGTCACGTTATCCCCCATAAGCACAAACGGAGCCCATTGGGAAGATTTGGGAAAGCCGTTGCTTCTCAACCATTGAACGGCCTGGTGAAGAGATTCACTAGCACTTTCTCCACGAACAAGGTGTTCATAGAAATGTTTCATGAGCTGTCAGGAGGTAGTCTTCCTCTTGGGGAATACCGTTAGTGGTAGATTGAGGAGAGAGAGCAATCTCTCCTCTTTCGGCATTTCCATGAGCAGCAAGATGTATCAGACTCACCGAAGGTATCGCTTGAAGTACCGCCTGCTTTGTCGCGCGACTTCCTGACAAAGGCTGAACTCCAAGCAGTTGACCAACCATCTCTGCTTCCTTATTTGCATGGAACAATGGTGTAATGTTAGTGACAACACCATTGTAATGCACTTTGCCAACCGTAGGATCACCCACAACCAGTGCGCCAGTTAGACTGTGATAGTCCGCGGGACATTCTTGGATGAGCCGCAGAGTCGTCAGAGAGGGGATGATGCGTATTCTATACTTCTCCGATAAGTACTTTCCGGCTGATTCATCACGCAAGGCAGCAAATGGGACTCGGTACAAGAATCGATCCGGCACAATGACGATTTCAGGCTCAGTAAGTAAATCTGCCACAGGTGCGACGATCCATTTGAAGCACAATTGATGAGTTCTTTCGGTATCTTTAGTTTCGTCACCTCGCAAATTTGCCCGGCTCTCTTCATGAAGAGATGTTGTCACGTTGTCATTCAATGATCGATCTTCGCAGTTCGCTGCGGGTAAAACGCCAAAGCCGGCGGCGCTCTTTTTGAAAACTCCTCCCACATCGCAGACTTGCTCAGCAATAAGAGTGTCTATATCCACTTGATCTGTTGCTCGAAAGAAAATGTCTCCATTTCCTTTCAATACCCAGAGAAGAACTTGCCGCTCTCTATACGAAACATATAAAAAAACACAGTTACTTTCCGTTTTCACGCTCTTTTCAATCCCAGACCATGATAGTGGATCAGCTGTGAAGTGGCTTTCCAGGGAGTACTTGTCTGCCATGAATCCTGCAAGGACTCTTGCTCGTCCCAGCTCCTCAGCATAGAGAGCATCTCGAAATTTTCCGGTACGGCAGAGCAAGTCAGTGAGTAACTGGTAGGGAAAAGTTCCGCATTCCTCTAACAGAGAAATTTCAAATTCACTGTTTTCTTTCAGAAAACTTCTGATTTGCTCATATTTTCCGATACATTGAAAAAGACATTCGTTTGCCTTTACAAGCTCTGACTGTGATACTTTTAACTGTGTAATACTTAGAAGACTTTGAAACTCAGTCATTTTATGTCCAAGTTGGCTGCTTATGGAACAAGCTTTCTCTAAGTAATCTTCAGCCTTGCCACTTTCACCAAGCAATCGGAATAGATTTCCAAGGCTTAGGTAAATTTTTGCTTCGTGCTCTCTAATGCCACATTCTCCGCTGATGGTAAGCGCCTTCTCATAATGTTCTTTTGCCTTCTGATAGTCATTCACAGAAGCATAGACAGCTGCCAAAGTTGTACTAGCTTGGGTTTCTAGATCTCTGTCACCAATTGCTAAACTGACGCCGACTGCTTTGTCCAAATGTTCCTTAGCTTGCAGATTTTTTCCAAGCATAAAATAAACACATCCAAGACTCGAGTATGTCGAACATTCTCCTTTTCTGTCACCAATTTCTATTGCGATGGCTAGTGCTTTCTTGTAATATTCTTTAGCCTTCTGATATTCGCCGAGGGATTGAAACACAGCTCCGAGGTTCCCGTAGCTTGTTCCTTCTCCTAGTTTGTCGCCAATTTCTATCGCGATGGCAAGTGCTTTCTCGTGATATTCTTTAGCCTTCTGATATTCGCTAAGGTAATGAAACGCAGCCCCGAGGTTCCCATTCATTCTTCCTTCTCCTCGTCTGTCGCCAATTTCTATTGCGATGGCAAGTGCTTCCCCGTAATATTCTTCAGCCTTCTGATATTCGCCACGGGAAACAAACACTGCTCCGAGGTTCCCGTATCCCGTTCCTTCTCCTCGTTTGTCGCCAGCTTCTATCGCGATGGCAAGTGCCTTTTCGTGATATTCTTTAGCCTTCTGATATTTGCTGAGGGAATGAAACACATCCCCGAGGTTCCCGTACATTGTTCCTTCTCCTCGTCTGTCGCCAATTTCTATTGCGATGGCAAGTGCTTCCTCGTAATATTCTTTAGCCTTCTGATATTTGCCAAGGGAATGAAACACAGCTCCAAGGTTTCCGTAACTTGTTCCTTCTCCTCGTTTGTCGCCAATTTCTATCGCAATGGCAAGTGCTTCATCGCAATATTCTTTAGCCTTCTGATATTCGCCACAGGAATCAAACACAGCTCCGAGGTTCCCGTAGCTTGTTCCTTCTTCTCGTTTGTTGCCAATTTCTATCGCGATGGCAAGTGCTTTCTCGTGATATTCTTTAGCCTTCCGATATTCGCCGAGGGAATTAAACACAACCCCGAGGTTCCCGTTGCTTGCTCCTTCTCCTAGTTTGTGGCCAATTTCTATCGCAATGGCAAGTGCTTTCTCGTGATATTCTTTAGCCTTCTGATATTCGCCGAGGGAATTGAACACAACCCCGAGGTTCCCGTTGCTTGTTCCTTCTCCCCGTTTGTGGCCAATTTCTATCGCGATGGCAAGTGCTTTTTCTTGATATTCTTTAGCCTTCTGATGTTCGCTAAGGAATTGAAACACAGCCCTGAGGTTCCCGTTTATTGTTCCTTCTCCTCGTCTGTCGCCAATTTCTATTGCGATGGCAAGTGCTTCCTCGTAATATTCTTTAGCCTTTTGATATTCGCCGAGGGAATGAAACACAGCTCCGAGGTTCCCGTACCTTTTTCCTTCTTCTCGTTTGTGGCCAATTTCTATCGCGATGGCAAGTGCTTTCTCGTGATATTCTGTAGCCATCTGATATTCGCCGAGGGAATCAAACACAACCCCGAGGTTCCCGTTCATTGTTCCTTCTCCTCGTCTGTCGCCAATTTCTATTGCGATGGCAAGTGCTTTCTCGTAATATTCTTTAGCCTTTTGATATTCGCCGAGGGAATGAAACACAGCTCCAAGGTTCTCGTTGCTTGTTCCTTCTCCTAGTTTGTGTCCAATTTCTATCGCGATGGCAAGTGCTTTCTCGTGATATTCTTTAGCCTTCTGATATTCGCCGAGGGAATCAAACACAACCCCGAGGTTCCCGTTCATTGTTCCTTCTCCTCGTCTGTCGCCAATTTCTATTGCGATGGCAAGTGCTTTCTCGTAATATTCTTTAGCCTTTTAATATTCGCCGAGGGAATGAAACACAGCTCCAAGGTTCTCGTTGCTTGTTCCTTCTCCTAGTTTGTGGCCAATTTCTATCGCGATGGCAAGTGCTTTCTCGTGATATTTTTTAGCCTTCTGATATTCGCCGAGGGAATCAAACACAACCCCGAGGTTCCCGTTCATTGTTCCTTCTGCTCGTCTGTCGCCAATTTCTATTGCGATGGCAAGTGCTTTCTCGTAATATTCTTTAGCCTTCTGATATTCGCCGCAGGAATCAAACACAGCTCCGAGGTTCCCGTAGCTTCTTCCTTCACCTCGTTTGTGGCCAATTTCTATCGCGATGGCAAGTGCTTTCTCGTGATATTCTTTAGCCTTCTGATATTCGCCGAGGGAATGAAACACAGCTCCGAGGTTCTTGTTGCTTCTTCCTTCTCCTCGTTTGTGGCCAATTTCTATTGCGATGGCAAGTGCTTTCTCGTGATATTCTTTAGCCTTCTGATATTCGCCGAGGGAATCAAACACAACCCCGAGGTTCCCGTTCCTTGTTCCTTCTCCTCGTCTGTCGCCAATTTCTATTGCGATGGCAAGTGCTTTCTCGTAATATTCTTTAGCCTTTTGATATTCGCCGAGGGAATGAAACACAGCTCCAAGGTTCTCGTTGCTTGTTCCTTCTCCTAGTTTGTGGCCAATTTCTATCGCGATGGCAAGTGCTTTCTCGTGATATTCTTTAGCCTTCTGATATTCGCCAAGGGAATGAAGCACAGCTCCAAGGTTCTCGTTGTTTGTTCCTTCTCCTGGTTTGTGGCCAATTTCTATAGCGATGGCAAGTGCTTTCTCGAGATATTCTTTAGCTTTCTTGAATTCGCCACGGGAATGAAACATAACTCCGAGGTTCTCGTTGCTTGTTCTTTCTCCTTGTTTGTCGCCAATTTCTATCGCAATGGCAAGTGCTTTCTCGTGATATTCTTCAGCCTTCTGATATTCGCAAAGGGAATTAAAAATAGCTCCGAGGTTCATGTTAATTGTTTCTTCTTTTTGTCTGTTGCCAATTTCTATCACGATGGCAAGTGCTTTATCGTAATATTCTTTAGCCCTCTGATATTTGCCAAGGGAATGAAACACAGCCCCGAGGTTCTCGTATTTTGTTCCTTCTCCTCGTCTCTCACCAATTTCTATTTCGATGGCAAGTGCTTTTTCGTGATATTCTTTAGCCTTCTGATATTTGTCAAGGGAATGAAACACAGCTCCAAGGTTCCCGTATCCCGTTCCTTCTCCCCGTTTGTCGCCAATTTCTATTGGGATGGCAAGTGCATTCTCGTAATATTCTTTAGCCTTCTGATATTCGCCACGGGAATGAAACATCACTCCGAGGTTCCTGTATCCCGTTCCTTCTCCCCGTTCGTCGCCAATTTCTATCGCGATGGCAAGTGCATTCTCGTAATATTCTTTAGCCTTCTGATATTCGCCACGGGAATGAAACATTACTCCGAGGTTCCCGTATCCCGTTCCTTCTCCCCGTTTGTCGCCAACTTCTATCACGATGGCAAGTGCTTTTTCGTGATATTCTTTAGCCTTCTGATATTTGCCAAGGGAATGAAACACAGCCCCGAGGTTCCCGTTTATTGTTTCTTCTCCTCGTCTGTCGCCAATTTCTATTGCGATGGCAAGTGCATTCTCGTAATATTCTTTAGCCTTCTGATATTCGCCACGGGAATCAAACACAGCTCCGAGGTTCCCGTATCCCGTTCCTTCTCCCCGTTTGTCGCCAGCTTCTATCGCGATGGCAAGTGCTTTCTCGTGATATTCTTTAGCCTTCTGATATTTGTCAAGGGAATGAAACACAGCCCCGAGGTTCTCGTTCATTCTTCCTTCTCCTCGTCTGTCACCAATTTCTATTGCGATGGCGAGTGCTTTCTCGTAATATTCTTTAGCCTTCTGATATTCGCCACGGGAATCAAACACAACTCCGAGGTTCCTGTATCTTCTTCCTTCTCCTTCTCTGTCACCAATTTCTATCGCGATGGCAAGTGCTTTCTGGTGGTATTTTTCTGCGTTCTGCATTTCACTTAGGAAATAACATACATTTCCAAGTCTTCCATGAGCCGCAGCTTCTCCTTTTTTGTGACCAATCGTTTTCCAGATGGCGAGTGCGCTTTTAAAAAGTTCCTTTGCCTCTACAAACCGGCTTTGTGCTTTATATTTGTCTCCCAGTTGTGTTGTTAGTATTCCAATGTTGAGGAGCGTTTCAAGAAGTTTGCGGTTAGCAAAGATGGTGTAGCAAGTATGGAATATTACATCGGAGATATCAAGCTGAATACCAGTGTCAAGGTTTTGAAGTAGAGTTGTACATTCATTACATAGCTCAGTCGCTTGTAGGCCACGATCGGTGTTGAGAAGAAATATGCAGACATCTAAAGCTATCTGGACTGACTTTAGGATTTCTGCAGCGTTATTCATTACGGCTCTTTCCTGTTTGTTGTCGTGGGAAAGAATCAACAAAAAAAGGAAACTTAGAAAAAGTGAAACTGATAAATCTTGAAGTACTTTTGCTGTTTTTAGGGAAGTTGTCGTTTGCTCCTTTTCATAAATGTCTGAGCGCAACATTCCTTTTCAATCTTTTATCCAAACCAATCCCAAGTGCATCAGCTGTGTTGAATTCAAACAATTGTGGAGCAGATTTAGATATAGCTATCAAAAAAGTCTCACCAATAGAGCAACGGTTAATTTACCAATTGTGTTACCATTGTTGTCTTCAGCTTATTACATGCTACCCAATTGGTCATTTCTGAATCTGCTCGCAATTTACTGCTTGAAAATAACTTTCCCTGGGGGTGTTACAATAAGCGGTAAATGTTGGCAAACATTTGACTTCAACTCGAAGCATGTATATTAAATTCCTGTATATTGAACAAACGATAGGTAACATTTTGAACTGCTATTGATCATACGACGATAGGACGGTTAGGATGATACGATTTTAGCTGGCGCCTTCCACGCGTTGCGAGCATATCGCGCGTGTGTTCGCTACATTTACGCCTCCGAAACTCGCTTAGATTCCTTACAGTTGAAACAGCAGAGAATTTTTTTTATAACACCTTTAGTTAAGGCAGTAAGTTTTCTCGGACCTTTTGCTTTAAATAATGGCATTTATGCTATTCGTAAGTTTCACTTTTGGAGGAAATATTTTGACCTTTCTCGAAAAAAAATAATTCCTGTCATTTCAATCAGGAGATACGATGCAAGCACAAGTGGTCCATTAGTTTATAAAGGAGGTTTTTCTTCTCTCCTCATCTTGTACACACGCCTGTCAATCATGCGCGCCCTTGTCACTCACTTCAGTTCAGTGAGCAGCTGAAATCCGAAAGTTCTTTTCGGATCTATAGATTTTCAGCTTAACATTGAAGAATGTTTGAGTGAATACAGTGCATTTCAACCTTCAACAACTGAAATATTAAAATAGATGAGATGTTTCCTCTTTTTTGGTATTCTTTCATCATTTTGTCCAAATGAAAATTATATCAAGATTAGAAAAAGTATATTCTTTTTTACCCACGTTCATGTTTGTTATCGCAGTTAGAAGGGTCAACTTGGGGCAAGTAGGTTTTCTTGTTTGAACTGTTTTGGTGATGAACTTTGAACTCTTGCAGTCACGCAGAACTTTTAATCATATTTAATGTTTCTGTATTTGATTGCAGCTTTTACTCTTTTAGTCTCAGACTCTGACAATACCAAATTGTTTCGCGGACAACTTCTCCCTAAAGTGTCCATATATCATTCAGCCGACAGTTTTGGAGAATAAAGAAACTTATCACTGATATGGACGTTGTTGAATTGGCGCAACACTTCATTATCTAAAAGTATTTATAGTGACATTTGTAACATTTAGAATGGATACTTAGTAAGATCATGGAAGTTAAAGACCTAGAGTTGAGTTAATTTTTTTACTTTTGAAGACTACAATAAGTTTAAGTCAAGTTTTTAGCAACAAATCTTTGCCAAAATCTAAGATCATTTGGAGCTTTAAATCCTCTTCCGTTGAATGTTCAAACCCAAAACATTTCAGTTTTGTAAGCCGGGAAAAATTGTTTCTAAATTTATTTTTTTACTACTAACCTTTTGAAAAAGAAGCGTGACTTCCTTAATATTCTGGTGGTATGATTAATGAAACCAAAAAGTAAGAAAATGAAATATAACGTTCCCTGCAAAACAAAGATAAATGCAAACAGCCACTGTAAGAAAGACGTTAAAACTTAATAGGTGAAAAAAAGATTTTTTAAACCAAAGAGAGGATAACGGATACCAGGTGTAAAGTTTAAGTTCGATTCTCAAAGAGCAAAAAAAGCCACTTATGAACCTGAAAATCAATCGCTCTTCATCTTCCTCGTGAATTAATCGCACAAAGTAAACTAATTACACGAAATAGATTTTCCCGCCTTGAATTAATTTGAAATGAAGCAATACTGTGAATATACTCTGCATTATCACCGACCCTGAAAAACCTTCAGCTATTTAGGGCGGCCAAGGCAACAACATTAGACGTGTCTAATGTGTAGAAGAATCTCTACTTATTTGATGAAAATTTTTATTCAAAATATTTCAATTTCCAATTGCCATATTTTACCCATCTTTTACCTTGGGAACGCCAACAACGGTTACCATCTTTATGCATCGGAACCTTTTTTTTCGCCAAAGATAACTGGCCCCGCTCGTGAAATAAACATTTAAAAAACTCTTCAAAACGTTTTTGTACACAAGTTAGGCATGTGTATTGGATTAAGTTTATACAAGCATTTCGATTGTTATCCAAACGTTGAATAGGTATGTATGAAACCAGTAGAATATCAACAGTTAATATTCTCTTGATGAAACGAATTTGACTCAACACGGCAGAAGTAACAATTTTAACGCGCAAAAGATTGTTTTCCTCAGGATATGAAAAGCATTTTAAAACATAAAGAGAATTTAATCAAAACGACGTTTTCAATATAGCAATGGTCTAAGTAAGAGCAGCTTTGATTATAAAGGCGTGAAAATATATACTGTAAAATTGATGAGATATCACACTAACACATCAGCAAATTAACAATAATCAAATATTGTACTCACCACGACTCGAACTTTCAACCCTTTGTTGCTTTGTAAAGTGAAGCAGTTAAACTTTACATCAAAATTATCAGTAATTGTCTATTTTTAAGCTGATAGGCTTGTGGTGAGTCTCAGCCCACCCCTTAGGCGCCGTGATAGAGGGCTCTCCCTTCTAACAACATGGTCTGAATACTGGGGGGAGGGGGGGAGGGGGGGCAACTCGACTTTCAATTTTGTTGGGATGTGCGATGAACTTCTTGAAGCCTTCAGATTATTTACAGCGGTCTTACAACGCCTCCAAAAAGGGAGTTTACCACTGATACATCATCAACTCGTTTACGTAGACAGCCACAAAGTTGCGTTCCATAGTGTTCTCTATACATTTCCTAAGGTGCGAAAAGGAGAATTTCTCTAACAATCAAGTATTCCTTAGGTTGGTGATCATTTCCTTTATTCTCAACACCTTCATGTTTGATTCAAGGGTGAAATTGTAAGGAGAAATTAGATGCCAGTAACTCTTAGGGGTGAAAGAGTTAAGATGTAAATAACATTGTGTACAGGAAAAAATTATGGATAGGCTAACTTCTCTTTACAGACCTCTTTTATTTGGTCACCTAGAGCTATGACCAAAAGTTCTGTATGTCTTGAGAAAATTGGAATATATTTTCCCTTATAACCCTTTTACACCAAGATTTAAGAAATAATTATCTGTACCATCCCCATATGTTGCTTATGATTCTAGTCCTGAGAATTTGATGTTAAATCAATCAATGTCACCCTGTTGATATTTTATCCTTCTTGTCATTACATCCTGCTAGAAAATGTATGGATATTGTAATTAAAAATTCCTCTTCTTGGTCACTTCATGGAGTCAATGGGTTGAAAAATCTTCCTAATACTCTCTCCCTGACAAAGGTAATGGACTCTAAGTTTTGGTTCTGAGAGCAAATACATGTAAATTTGACCTCTTAACCATGGACAGTGAGGTGATTAGGCGGTTATTTGCTCCATTCTGGACAACTCTCAATAAATTTATCTTTCTTCTTCATCTAATTTTTATATTTATTTCTATCATGTTATCAGGTTAAATTAGTTTTATTTAGGTTTAGTCTTAACCCTTCAACCCCTAACATCATCAGGTATATTCTCCATACTGTTTTCCAGACATTTCCTATGGTATTGACAAGGAGAATTTGTTTAACAATCGAGAGCTTCTTTACTTGGTGATCATTTGCTTTATTCTTGTGGCCTTAATGACTGATTCAAGGGTGATATTGTAAGGAGAAATTAGATGCTCGTCACTCTTAGAGGTTACAGGGTTAAGAGGAACAACAGAACATCCTGATAAGAATCCTGTGTAAAATGAACAGATACAAATAAGAATGAAGATCAATTTAATGTAATCCTGCTGAGTTCATCTGGTTTACTAAAAAGTAGGGAAAAATGGTTACTTGGCCTTTGGAACAAAAATCACCTTCAACCTGTGAGCATGTAATGTCTGCTGAAACAATGATTGTTAATTTATTTCTCATTATGTATAGAGGGTCACAGAGCAAAGTTTATTGATACAAATGAGTTTGATAGTTATTAAAATCTGATTGTAACGTAATGGTACTTTGTGGCTTTGATAAATAATTAGTGATCTGAGAAGTGACTTTTCAAATATTGATGGAGGTTTTATTGTCTGAAAAATTTCAACTCTCTGTGTCAAAATATTTCCTAACCCTCTCACTCATGAAAACAGAAAGACTGCTAAACACAAGTATATTAGATTTGATCGCATGAAACGAATATTTCTCAATTGGACGCTTAAGCTTGAAATTTAACCTTTCTCAAACTCTTTTCTTCAGCTTTTGACATAGATGATACTTGTGAGAAGAAGGACGCTTTTCACAAAGAAACCGAGCACATAGCTATTCCTTCCGACCAGTTTGTGGAACATCTCAGTTCGAAGTCTAAAATGATGTTAAAATACTTACGGAGTCTCATTTTTGAGTTGTTTTTCATAAGAAAAAAACTCTAAGTCAGTGAATAGAGTGGTATGTTGCCTGCATCACTAAAGATCGCCTCATTAGAATATGTACATGTATCTCTCACCAATCAGATTGCTGCATTAGGGTTTTTTTTTTTTATCTCGGACCAATCATATCACAGTATTTGGATATCTTGTACCAATTACAGCGTTGGGGTATTGCTTTCTTGCCAATGATTTCATGTAAGAAGGGGGCCACGCACAAAGAACGACATCGACCAAACATTTTGGGTTCATTTGGTAAGTGTAATGGATTATGGCCTTCGCGAGAGCCTCGTCGATTAAGGTCGAGATTTATTGGGATAAGAAAGGTTAGCCGGTAATTTTTTGTATCATTTTTAAGTTGAAATGTGTTTTGTTTACTGCTCCTTTTCTGACGGAGGAATGACAGTAAGCGTAATCTCCTGCGCAACCTTTGTTTGGTCTCGTCACGCTACGTGCTCTCTCCTCAGTGGGATAAGGAGGGTATTGTAAGACCAGACCAAATAACGGCTGCAAAGCAGACAACAGTAAGCGTGCCACCAAATGCTAATTATTTTTACTTTGATGTATTAAGAAAACAGAAATTCTTTGTCTTAGGGTAAAGAAATGCGACATTTTTGTTGCTGTAAAGGTCGATACTATTTCACTTTCACAAAAGTGTAAAAAAATTCGGCTACACAAAGTATCTAACCTCAACCCACCCGTCCAAAAAATAACTTTTGCATGCGTATGCTTATGTTTGACATGGTTATAGTGTTTGATGATCGCGTTCGCGTGCCTCGGGAGAATTGAAAACCAGATCATGGTTCTATAAATCAAAGATTAATTTTGAGTTCTGACGAAACCTTGCCAACACTCTTACATTTCTGAACATTAAGATAACTTTTCGTGTCCAACTTATATTAGTTCCCTTTTGATATACGTATTAGATTTAGCGGCTGAATTAAAGATTTCATTGTCGTTCGCTTTCGATTCAGTCATGTTTACAATAGCACGCAAAAACGTAGTTTACTTAAGAAAAAAGAGAAAATTGTCTACGAAAAGTAATACCAGTGTTCATTTTAAAACAATGTACAGGAAAAAGAATCTTTTCTTCAGTTGTTACTCTGTTCCTTCTCTGCCTCGTTGTTGTCCTCCTTGAGTTCTTCATTCCAAAAAAAAAAAACACAGAATACATTATACATTTATTACTCTTTTTAACTTTAAAGCATGCAGAACTGATTTTCTATAAAATAAATTACTTTCTTCCTCATCGTCATAGGCCATGATTTTCCAATCTTTCTAAATGTTTGATGCGAAAGTAACCTTAAAATTATCATTTAGTCGTTACTGTTTTTTTTTTACAAAATAAAGTTAACTTTTTTAGTGTTAGCTTAAGATTCTCAGATTACCTTCATTGTCAAAGTGTCTAGCATCGTATCGACCTTGAATAATTGTTTCCGAATATCTTCCATACGAAAGAAACTCTAATTCCAGGCCAATTTTAGAGGGAAATTCATCAAAATCTTCCGGCTCCGAGTACTAGATAAAATAATCTTCTTTTTCTTGATATTTTATGTATGAAAGACTAAGACAAAAACGAAAAAACAGTTTTAGTGTGCTAATCGGTTTATTATAGATAATTGCTTCTTATGGTCAGACTTACCTTTTTTTTCGTAAAATTAAATGTCACGTTATCCCCCATAAGCACAAACGGAGCCCATTGGGAAGGTTTGGGAAAGCCGTTGCTTCTCAACCATTGAACGGCCTGGTGAAGAGATTCACTGGCACTTTCTCCACCAACAAGGTGTTCATAGAAATGTTCCATGAGCTTAGCCGTTGCTTCGTCTTCTATAGCCCACGATGCTACCAACACTGAACGTGCACCGGATGCTAAGAAAGCTCGAGCGATTCCAATAATTCCTTCCTTTTTTACCAATCCACGCCCACTATGACAACAGCTGAGTACAACCAGTTTGGCTCGCACTTGAACTCCTTGAATGTCGGACATTGTCAGGAGGTAGTCTTCCTCTTGGGGAATACCGTTAGTGGTAGATTGAGGAGAGAGAGCAATCTCTCCTCTTTCGGCATTTCCATGAGCAGCAAGGCGTATCAGACTCACTGAAGGTATCGCTTGAAGTACCGCCTGCTTTGTCGCGCGACTTCCTGACAGAGGCTGAACGCCGAGCATTCGACCAACCACCTCTGCTTCCTTATTTGCATGGAACAATGGTGTAATGTTAGTAAGACGTCCATTGTAATGCACTTTGCCAACCGTAGGATCGCCCACAACCAGTGCGCCAGTTGGACTGTGATTATCAGCAGGACATTCTTGGATGAGCCGCAGAGTCGTCAGGGAAGGGATGATGCGTATTCTGTACTTTTCCGATAAATACTTTCCGGCTGATTTATCACGCAAGGCAGCAAATGGGACTCGGTACAAGAATCGATCGGGCACAATGATGATTTCAGGCTCAGTGAGTAAATCTGCCACAGGTGCGACGATCCATTTGTAGCACAATTGATGAGTTCTTTCGGTATCTTTAGTTTCGTCACCTCGCAAATTTGCCCGGCTCTCTTCATGAAGAGATGTCGTCACGTTGTCATTCAATGATCGATCTTCGCAGTTTGCTTCGGGTAAAACGCCAAAGCCGGCGGCGCTCTTTTTGAAAACTCCTTCCACATCACAGACTTGCTCAGCAATAAGAGTGTCTATATCCACTTCACGTGTTGCTAGACAGAAAATGTCTCCATTTCCTTTCAATACCCCGGCAGTGGAGAACTTGCCGCTCTGTATATGAAACATAAAAAAACACAGTTACTTTCCGTTTTCACGCTCTTTTCAATCCCAGACCATGATTGTGGATCAGCTGTGAAGTGGCTTTCCAGGGAGTACTTGTCTGCCATGAATCCTGCGAGGACTCTTGCTCGTCCCAGCTCCTCAGCATAGAGAGCATCTCGAAATTTTCCAGTACGGCAGAGCAAGTTAGTGAGTAACTGGTAGGGAAAAGTTCCGCATTCCTCTAACAGAGAAATTTCAAATTCACTGTTTCCTTTCAGCAAACTTCTGATTTGCTCATATTTTCTGATACACCGAAGAAGACATTCGTTTGCCTCTACAAGTTCTGACTGTGATACCTTTAACCATGTAATACGTAGAAGGCTTTTAAACTCAGTCATTTTATGTCCAATTTGGCTGCTTATGGAACAAGCTTTCTCTAGGTAATCTTCTGCCTTGACACTTTCACCAAGCGACCGGTATATATTTCCAAGGCTTAGGTAAATTCCTGCTTCGAGCTCTCTAGTGCCACATTCTCTGCAGAAGGTAAGCGCCTTCTCACAATGTTCTTTTGCCTTCTGATAGTCATTCACAGAAGCAAAGACAGCTGCCAAAGATTGAGTAGCTTGGGCTTCTAGATATCTGTCACCAATTGCTAAACCGACGTCGACTGCTTTGTCCAAGTGTTCCTTAGCTTTCCGGTTTTTTCCAAGCGCAAAATAAACATCTCCAAGACTCGAGTATGTCGAACCTTCTCCTTTTCTGTCACCAATTTCTATCGCGATGGCTAGTGCTTTCTTGTGATATTCTTTAGCCTTCTGATTTTCGCCGAGGGGTTGAAACACAACTCCGAGTTTCCTGTTAATATTTCCTTCTCCTCGTATGTCGCCAATTTCTATCGCGATGGCTAGTGCTTTTTCGTGATATTTTTTAGCCTTCTGATATTCGCTAAGGGAATGAAACATAGCCCCGAGGTTCCCGTTCATTGTTCCTTCTCCTAGTCTGTTGCCAATTTCTATTGCGATGGCAAGTGCTTCCTCATAATATTCTTTAGCCTTCTGATATTTGCCAAGGGAATAAAACACAGCTCCGAGGTTGCTGTTAATATCTCCTTCTCCTTGTTTGTCGCCAATTTCTGTCGCGGTGGCAAGTGCTTTCTCGTGATATTCTTTAGCCTTCTGATATTCGCCGAGGGAATTGAACACAACCCCGAGGTTCCCGTTGCTTCTTCCTTCTCCTCGTTTGTGGCCAATTTCTATCGCGATGGCAAGTGCTTTCTCGTGATATTCTTTAGCCTTCTGATATTCGCCACGGGAATGAAACATTACTCCGAGGTTCCCGTATCTCGTTCCTTCTCCTCGTTTGTCGCCAACTTCTATCGCGATGGCAATTGCTTTTTCGTGATATTCTTTAGCCTTCTGATATCTGCCAAGGGAATGAAACACAGCTCCGAGGCTCCCGTAGCTTGTTCCTTCTCCTCCTTTGTCGCCAACTTCTATCGCGATGGCAAGTGCTTTCTCGTGATATTCTTTAGCCTTCTGATATTCGCCGAGGGAATTAAACACAACCCCGAGGTTCCCGTTGCTTCTTCCTTCTCCTGTTTTGTCGCCAATGTCTATCGCGATGGCGAGTGCTTTCTCGTGATATTCTTTAGCCTTCTTGTGTTCGCCACGGGAATGAAACATTACTCCGAGGTTCCCGTTGTTTCTTTCCTCTCCTCGTCTGTCTCTAATTTCTATCGCGATGGCAAGTGCTTCCTCGTGATATTCTTTAGCCTTTTGATATTCGCCCCGGAAATAAAACAGAACCCCGAGGTTCCCGTATATGGCTCCTTCTTCTCCTTTGTCGCCAGTTTCTATTGCGATGGCAAGTGCTTTCTCGTGATATTCTTTAGCCTTCTGATATTCGCCGAGGGAATTGAAAATATCTCCGAGGTTCCCGTTAATATTTCCTTCTCCTCGTCTGTCACCAATTTCTATCGCGATGGCAAGTGCTTTATCGTTATATTCTTTGGCCTTCTGATATTCGCCACGGCAATGAAACAGAGCTCCGAGGTTCCCGTATATGGCTCCTTTTTTTCCTTTGTCGCCAGTTTCTATTGCGATGGCAAGTGCTTTCTCGTGATATTCTTTAGCCTTCTGATATTCGCCGAGGGAATTAAACACAACCCCGAGGTTCCCGTTGCTTCTTCCTTCTCCTGGTTTGTCGCCAATTTCTTTTGCGATGGCAAGTGCTTTCTCGTGACATTCTTTAGCCTTATGAAATTCGCCAAAGTAATTGAAAATATTTCCGAGGTTCCCGTTAATATTTCCTTCTCCTCGTTTGTCGCCAACTTCTATTGCGATGGCAAGTGCTTTCTCGTGATATTCTTTAGCCTTCTGATATTCGCCGAGGGAATGAAACACAGCTCCGAGGTTTCCGCTACTTTTTCCTTCTCCTAGTTTGTCGCCAATTTCTATCGCGATGGCAAATGCTTTCTCGTGATATTCTTTAGCCTTTTGATATTTGCCAAGGGAACCAAACACAGCTCCGAGGTTCCCACTGCTTGTTCCTTCTTCCAGTTTGTCGCCAATTTCTATCGCGATGGCGAGTGCCTTCTCGAGATATTCTTTAGCTTTCTGATATTCGCTAAGGGAATCAAACACAGCTCCGAGGTTCCCGTTAATTATTCCTTCTCCTCGTTTGTCGCCAGTTTCTATCGCGATGGTAAGTGCTTTCTCGTGATATTCTTTAGCTTTCTGATGTTCGCCAAGGGAATGAAACACAACTCCGAGGCTCCTGTTAATTGTTCCTTCTCCTCGTCTGTCGCCAATTTCTGTTGCGATAGGAAGTGCTTTCTCGTAATATTCTATAGCCTTCTGATATTCGCCACGGGAATCAAACACAGCTCCGAGGTTCCCGTTAATATTTCCTTCTCCTCGTCTGTCATCAATTTCTATTGCGATGGCAAGTGCTTTCTCGTGATATTCTATAGCCTTATGATATTTGCCAAGGGAATAGAACACAGCTCCGAGGTTTCCGCTACTTGTTCCTTCTCGTTGTCTGTCGCCAATTTCTATCGCGATGGTAAGTGCTTTCTCGTGATATTCTTTAGCCCTCTGATATTCGCCAAGGTAATGAAACACAGCTCCAAGGCTCCCGTATCTTCTTCCTTCTCCTTCTCTGTCACCAATTTCTATCGCGATGGCAAGTGCTTTCTCGTGATATTCTCTAGCCTTCAGATATTTGCCAAGGGAATTAAACACAGTTCCGAGCTTTCCGGTACTTGTTTCTTGTAGTTGTCTGTCGCCAATTTCTATCGCGATGGCGAGTGCTTTCTGGTAGTATTTTTCTGCGTTCTGCATTTCACTTCGGAAATAACATACATCTCCAAGTCTTCCATGAGCCAAACCTTCTACTTCTTTGTGACCAATCGTTTTCCAGATGGCGAGAGCGCTTTCAAAAAGTTGCTTTGCCTCTACAAACCGGCTTTGTGCTTCATATTTGTCTCCCAGTTGTGTTGTTAGTATTCCAACGTTGAGGAGCGTTTCAAGAAGTTTGTGGTTAGCAAAAATGGTGTAGTGAGTATGAAATATTAGCTGAATACCAGTGCCAAGGTTTTGAAGTAGAGTTGTACATTCATTACATAACTCAGTCGCTTGTAGGCCACGATCAGTGTTAAGAAGAAATATGCAGACATCTAAACCTATCTGGACTGACTTTAGGATTTCTGCAGCGTTATTCATTATGACTCTCTCCTGTTTGTTATCGTGGGAAAGAATCAACAAAAAAAGGAAACTTAGAAAAAGTAAAACTGATAAATCTTGAAGTACTTTTGCTGTTTTTAGGGAAGTTGTTTTTGCCTTTTTTCATAAATGTCTGAGCGCAACATTCCTTTTCAATCTTTTATCCAAACCAATCTCAAGTACATCAGCTGAGTTAAATTCAAACAATTGTGGAGCAGATTCAGATATAGCTATCAAAAAAAAATCACCAATAGAGCAACGGTTAATTTACTAATTGTGTTACCATTGTTGTCTTCAGCTTATTACATGCTACCCAATTAGTCATTTCTGAATCTGCTCGCAATTTACTGCTTGAAAATGACTTCCCTGGGGGTGTTACAATAAGCGGTAAATGTTGGCAAAAACATTTGACTTCAACTCAAAGCATGCATATTTAATTCCTGTATATTGAACGAACGATAGGTAACATGTTGAACTGCTATTGATCATACGACGATAGGACGGTTAGGATGATATGATTTTAGCTGGCGCCTTCCGCGCGTCGCGAGCATATCACGCGTGTGTTCCCCACATTTACGCCTCCGAAACTCGCTTAGCTGCCTTACAGTTGAAACAGCAGATAATTTTTTCTTTATAACACCTTTAGTTAAGGCAGTAAGTTTTGTCGCACCTTTTGCTTTATATAGTGACATTTATGTTATTCGTACGTGTCACTTTTGGAGGAAATATTTTGACCTTTCTCGAAAAAAAATCATTCCTGTCATTTCAATCAGGAGATACGATGCAAGCATAAGTGGTCCCTTAGTTTATAAAGGAGGTTTTTCTTCCCTCCTCATCTAGTACACACGTCTGTCAATCATGCGCGCCCTTGTCACTCGCTTCAGCTCAGTGAGCAGCTGAAATCCGAAAGTTCTTTTCGGATTTATAGATTTTCAGCTTAACATTGGAGTTCGCCCCTTCGAGTTCGCCCCTACCTTATGCCGTGTTCGCCCCCACACTTTTCGAGTTCGACCCCATCAAGTCGAGTTCGCCCCTTGATTGAGTGATATCCAGATGAGTTGATTTATGACGAAGGCACTAGCAGAATGTGCCAAATGTCACGTCAGCGACGATCATTTTGAATTTCGGCGATTGCGTGGAACCTGCTTGGGAACTGGGTTGACGGAATCAACTAAATACTCTGCGTGGGATCTGGGGTTACCAGAAATAACTGTATACACTGAATTTGTGATAAAGAGAACCACACGGTTTATCTAACGAACACGAAATGTGTTGATCGTAACAACCAGACTTGAGAAGATGCAAACCACGCTTTAATCGCGACAGCATTGCTTAAGTTGTTAGACTTGTACCCGTTTAGCTTTATTTATGAAATTAAGACTGAAGAATTTACTCATCAACTTATGAATCAACTCATCTGGATATCACTCAATCAAGGGGCGAACTCGACTTGATGGAGTCGAACTCGAAAAGTGTGGGGGCGAACACGGCATAAGGTAGGGGCGAACCCGAAGGGGCGAACTCGATAGGGGGCGAAAGCGGCGGATACCCCTTCAACAACTGAAATATTAAAATAGATGAGATGTTTCCTTTTTTTTGGTATTCTTTCCTCATATTTGTTCAAATAAAAATTATATCAAGATAAGAAAAAGCATATTCTCTTTTACCCATTTTCATGTTTGTTATCACAGTTAGAAGGGTCAACTTGGGGAAAGTAGGTTTTCTTGTTTGAACTGTTTTGGTGATGAACTTTGAACTCTTGCAGTCACGCAGAACTTTTAATCATATTTAATATTTCTGTATTTGATTGCAGTATCGTACGAAAGCTGTCAAACTGACTTTGAAAAAGAGGGTGCTAAGGGGTTTACACTTGAAGCGTGATTAAGGCCAAAATAAGTATGTGAGGCGTGAATTTTACAGAAAGACGAACGTGATTCGTAAATCCATGATCCAGTGTAAGGCGTGACTGGCCTCCTGAGATATACGTGACCCGTGAATTTCATCTTTCATTTCGTGGAGACCTCAAGTTTTTCCAGAAACCTTGTACACAAGAAGAGAGATTTGAAGTTTTTCCTTTATATAAGTGAAGCGTGAATTTTTCAAAAAAATTCGTGTGCGAAACAGGATCAGGACCCCCTCCGTTTGCTACCATCCAACTACCAGGCTCTTACTCAACCTGCAGAGCAGGCGTAATTTTAGCGAGCGAGCACTCAGTATTTTCTTAACAAAAATTATGGCCGCCATCTTTGATTTTAATGGCAGTGGAAGGCTAGGGAGAGAAGGAAATTTGTACCATGGGGGCAGTCGACGATCAAAAATAGGGAGAGGGGTGGGGTGGGGCAAATATTAACTCGTATTTGCGTCAGCAGAGAACGTTTTGGTGAAGCCATTTATTTCGTTGATAAAAAATAACAGCCTCTCCGTTTCACCAGAGTATTCTGGTTTGCATCAAACAAATTATGACGGGTAAACCCTCGAGTGCAGTTGTTTGTTGCTTCAAAGTATCGTTTACGGTTAAATGGAAGAAAAATTGTCAAATAGGTCAACGGCAATTATACTCAAGGATTGTCGTTTGGAAAATAATAGAGTGCAGTAAATATCAGCTCATATTTGTGACCGCGGAGGAGGTTTTATCGAAGCCATTTCTTTCCTGACTGAAAAAAAAAAAAATAACTGCCCATCGTTTTACTCATCGGCTCTACGTATGTTAGCTTTTTGTCGGAAGATAGTGCTTGCGGTTTTTAATTTGACTTATTTTGATTGGTTACTTGCTCCTTTCCGGGAATAAAGCGATGCGCAACCAATCAGAGGGTATTTTACTTTTCAACAGCCTCTTCCCGCAAGCGTTTTCTCGCCCATCCTCTGCCCCCAACCCTTACCGTCCACTCTAACTTTAAATTAAACATGGCCGGTCGGATGAATGATCGCGAGCTTATAACGTTAGCTCGCACTTATAACGCCTACACTGCAGGCTAGGTTTTACTCTGCTCTGATTTTTATTGTTGTTTGATTCAGAATCCCAGCAAATGAAATCTACACGACGTAGATTTTGCTTTGTTGCGTTGCGGACAAATTTGAAGGACATAAAGCCAACGGAAAAAAAATTACATTCTACAACCAAACGAATTAAGAAACCATTCACCTGTGTCCAGATGAATAGATTTGTGTCGGTATTTCTAATTGTGTGTCCATAAAGATAAAGCCTGTTTGTCAGTTTTAGAAACTCGTTTTATTAATTCGAGATGTATGAAATTAAAACATATAAAATGTTGTCAGTGATTACTACACAGTTATTTTCAAAAATGAAAAGATTTCAATGCAGCATAAAATTGGAGCAAAGATTCTACCCAGTGTTTAAACCGCGCACCCGTTATCAAAAGACTTTGCTTTTCACACGAAGGAAAATCTTTCCATTTCATTCGATTACGTTCGCGTTGCTTCAGTTATTCATGTACCAACTTTTTCAAATGTTTTGTTTGGTTTAATAATAATGTGAATTTAATTCATAGGAAATGAAACTAAGGAAGCAATGAAAATAAAGAAATTAAAAACAACAAAAACAACGACAAAAGCTCACCTTTGAAAACAGAATATGCCTTCTTTTGTTAGATCCTGATTGTGTGAGTTATAGAAACAAAGAAAGAAAATGAAATAAGACTTTCCCACTCAAACAAATGTAAATGCCAATAGCTGTTGTTAGAACGTTTCACTTACACGGTAGGTAATACGAAATCATCAAAAAAAAGAAAAAAACATCTAAGATGGAAGAAAAAGAGTTTCCAAAGTTTCCCTTAAGATTCATTACTTGACATACGGGATCCTCTTATTTTACATCATCACAGAAGTGATGAACATGTAGCTTCTCCTTACAATGTCAATATACCGTAAAGCAATCAAGTGGTGAGAGTGAACAGACCCATCATTTAGAGGGCGTTT
Organism: Pocillopora damicornis; assembly: GCF_964200805.1. NCBI lineage: Eukaryota > Metazoa > Cnidaria > Anthozoa > Scleractinia > Pocilloporidae > Pocillopora > Pocillopora damicornis. The sequence continues at coordinate 7,505,027 of NC_142679.1, read as the reverse complement.
TCTCTATCATTAGCAAGTTTCAATCCTTAACATTTCATTTCAATAATATTCCTGAAATAAATATTTAGCCGCTTCCTTTGAAAACGAAAAGATTTGCGGATAGTAAAGAGACCTCATTTAAGAAAGCGATTTCATGTTTTCTTGCAAAGCAACGAAGAATGCAAAGTGCTAGTTTAGATGGAATATAGAAATTATCGCTAAAAATAATCATCGTAAAAACAGAGAAGGATGGAATTTATATTACAGCTTAACCTTAAGACATCTCTATAAATGTTGGAGCTCGCACATCATTGATAAGACTTTGGTGGTTTAAATCGCGCTTTGTCCGATTTTTCAAAACCTTACAGAAGTGAGAGACATATTGCTTGTCTTTCCAATAGCAACATATTATTCAGTGAACTAGCGACGAGAAGACATATCAGCTAAGGGCGTTCTCTTAACACAACACCAAATTCTCCCTACAGAATAACAAAGTAAAGTGAGGGAGCTAGAAGGAAGAATTGCTGAATTGCAGACCTTAAACACTCTCCAATCAAGTAAAAAAACTATTCGAATTTGGTAGGTCTTCACAAATATTATGACATTGTTTGGAATTATGAATTTCCTCAAATTTTAACCCGGAATATATATATATTTTTTTAAGCGGGAAAAGAATGATTATCATTAAATTTAGGTTTTTAGCTGTTAACCTTTTTAAAAAATAAGCACGTTTTGTTCAGTTGTTGACTTATGAGACCGTAAGCCGCAAGAAACAAAGATAAATGCAAGCAGCTCGTGTGAGGACAGAGTGCTAAGTTCGATTAGTTGAAACATTCCCTTTTAAAGTCTGAGACAAGAGGTGAAATATAGCAGTTAATAATCTTTTGGTCAAAGATGTATCGGCACGACTTTCCGTTTCGCTCACAATGCTCATTGATAAACATTGTGGCTCGTTCTTTTTACATCAGAATTTAATGTTCTTGAATTTGATTTCTGTTGCACCTGATTTGAGGTGGCGAAGACACTAAAAATCAAAGTGCTCTGTGAGCAAACTCGTGAATTGACACATGATTTTTTAGATTATGTTTAATGTTATCTGGTTCAGGGAATTTTGTGGTTGATTGTCATATCTAGAGTACGAGCAGTAGTTCAGTGTTCGCTAATGTAGCAAAGAAACAAAGTAACGTTGGGATAAGAAGGCATTACAATTGAAATGATCATGCTATTACATTTGACAAGGTGGATGATGTCATGTGTTTTAAACGTCTATCATTTTTGTTTCTGGTTCAAAAGAAAAGGTTGGAAGTAAATGTGGGTGAAAAGTGAAATTTACTGTCTTTCGTTGTAAATATTAGAAAATCAAGGCAATACTGTCTTAATGAAAACATTAACGATTCCCTCTTTATCAAATGAGACAAACGGGAACGAGTTTTGAGTGATATAACTAAGCCAAGCCTGCCACCGTCATTTTTAATCTCCGCCTGGGTAGATTTAAGTCACGTGCTAGGCAACGTATAATCAATAACAAGATAGAATTTCATTTCAGGCCTATTTATCAATTTTGTGGTGTGTAACTTTCGCATTTTAGTACGTTGTATGTATGTTGAATTTTCAAATTGTCTTGAAACTTAAAAGAAAATTGTTCTTTAAAAATTCACTGAAAATCGGTAGCTAAAATTGTTTGTTTAGGTGTTATTTGATTTTCGTGTTAACTTGTTATTTCGTCAGTCGCTGGCATCTTTTGTTGCTTCACACAGGAAAAACACACGCGACGAAACGTAATGATCAATTTTGTCCTCAATCTCACGCTGTAACCGAAAAAGCTTTTGAACATCTGTAAACTCCGAGCGCTTCGCAGTAAGTGATATTTTCAATGAATCTTCGGATTGTTTTCAAGTTCAAGGATTGTAAATTACAATTTTATGAAAAACGAAGGTTGTTCTGTTATTTCAGTGTGAATCCTTACATGCATGCTAGTCGCTGGCGCCGCTTGTTGAAACTAAAACGAAAAAAAAAACTCTTTTAAGATTATCATTGGCTTCTTTTTCACCCCACCACTATTCTTAGCAACAAAGGTCGCCATTTCGTCTGTTTATTGCTCGCCAAAAACTATAAAATGCACTCAAAAGCCTAAAATCTAAAAAAAGTTTACAGGAATCGACCAATCGAGCGAGCGAGCGAATTCCACTCCCCACATCGTATCTATAACTCGCTCTTGCGCATGCGCGCAATTCACGAGTTAAAAATGGTAAAAGGAATGCAAGCTAATTTCTTCTTTATTTTTGTTACTTACCCTTGAACAAGGAAGTGTACCTTGTTTAGTATTCTGATCGTATGACTGAGGATGACGAGAGTAAGAAACTCAAATTACGCTCAATCTGCAAAACAGAGATGAAGGTTAATAAACAGTGTGAAAAAACAAAAAAGTCATTTAGAAAACAGAACTAGATTCCATTAAATTTCCTCCATAATCTAAATTAAAAACACGGCATCTTTTTTCTTTTTGCATCGGAATTTCCTTTTCATACATCGTGTAGGTGCTTTTACTCTTTTAGTCTCAGACTCTGAGAATACCAAATTGTTTCACGGGCAACTTCTCCCTAAAGTGTCAATATATCATTCAGCCGACAGTTTTGAAGAATAAAGAAACTTATCACTGATATGGACGTTGTTGAATTGGCGCAACGCTTCATTATCTAAAAGTATTTATAGTGACATTTGTAACATTTAGAATGGATACTTAGTAAGATCATGGAAGTTAAAGACCTAGAGCTGAGTTAATTTTTTCACTTTTGAAGACTACGATAAGTTTAAGTCAAGTTTTTAGCAACAAATCTTTGCCAAAATCTAAGATTATTTGGAGCTTTAAATCCTCTTCCGTTAAATGTTCAAATCCAAAACATTTCAGTTTTGTAAGCCGGGAAAATTGTTTCTAAATTTATTTTTTTACTACTAACCTTTTGAAAAAGAAGCGTGACTTCCTTAATATTCTGGTGGTATGATTAATGAAACCAAAAGTAAGAAACTGAAATATAACGTTCCCTGCAAAACAAAGATAAATGCAAATAGCCACTGTAAGAAAGACGTCAAAACTCAATAGGTGAAAAAAAGATTTTTTAAACCAAAGAGAGGATAACGGATACCAGGCGTAAAGTTTAAGTTCGATTTTCAAAGAGCGAAAGAAGCCACTTATGAACCTGAAAATCAATCGCTCTCCATCTTCCTCGTGAATTAATCGCACAAAGTAAACTAATCATACGAAATAGATTTGCCCGCCTTGAATTAATTTGAAATGAAGCAATACTGTGAATATACTCTGCATTATCACCGACCCTGAAAAACCTTCAGCTATTTAGGGCGGCCAAGGCAACAACATTAGACGTGTCTAGACGGAGAGTTTTTGAGTAGAAGAATCTCTGCTTATTTGATGAAAATTTTTATTCAAAGTATTTCAATTTCCAATTACCATATATTACCCATCTTTTACCTTAGGAACACCAACAACGGATACCATCTTTCTGCATCGGAACTTTTTTTTTCGCCGAAGATAACTGGCCCCGCTCGTGAAATAAACATTTAAAAAACTCTTCAAAACGTTTTTGTACACAAGTTAGGCATGTGTATTGGATTAAGTTCATACAAGCATTTCGATTGTTATCCAAACGCTGAATAGGTATGAATGAAACCAGTTGAATATCAACAGTTAATATTCTCTTGATGAACCAGTTTGACTCAACACGGCAGAAATAACGATTGCGATGCGCAAGAGGTTGTTTTCCTTAGGATATGAAAAGCATTTTAAAACATAAAGAGAATTTAATCAAAACGACGTTTTCAATACAGTAATGGTCTACGTAAGAGCAGCTTTGATTATAAAGGCGTGAAAATATGTATTGTAAAATGAATGAGATATCACACATCTGCAAATTAACAATAATCAAATATTGTACTCACCACGACTCGAACTTTCAACCCTTTGTTGCTTTGTAAAGTGAAGCAGCCAAACTTTACATCAAAATTATCAGTAATTGTCTATTTTTAAGTTGATAGGCTTGTGGCGAGTCTCAGCCCACCCCTGAGGCGCTGTGATAGAGGGCTCTCCCTTCTAACAACATGGTCTGAATACTGGGGGGAAGGGGGGAGGGGGGGAGGGGGGGCAACTCGACTTTCAATTTTGTTGGGATGTGCGATGAACTTCTTGAAGCCTTCAGATTATTTACAGCGGTCTTACAACGCCTCCAAAAAGGGAGTTTACCATTGACACATTATCAACTCGTTTACGTAGACAGCCACAAAGTTGTGTCCCATAGTGTTCTCTTTACATTTCCTAAGGTGTGACAAGGAGAATTTCTTTAACAATCAAGAATTCCTTAAGTTGGTGATCATTTCCTTTATTCTCTACACCTTCATGTTTGATTCAAGGGTGAAATTGTAAGGAGAAATTAGATGCTAGTAACTCTTAGGGGTGAAAGAGTCAAGATGTAAATAACATTGTGTACAGGAAAAAATTATGGATAGGCTAACTTCTCTTTACAGACCTCTTTTATTTGGTCACCTGGAGCTATGACCAAGAGTTCTGTATGTCTTGAGAAAATTGGAATATATTTTCCCTTATAACCCTTTTACACCAAGATTTAAGAAATAATTATCTGTACCATCCCTCATATGTTGCTTATGATTCTAGTTCTGAGAATTTGATGTTAAATCAATCAATATCGCCCTGTTGATATTTTTCCTTCTGGTCGTTACATCCTGCTAGAAAATGTATTCTGAAAATTCCTCTTCTTGGTCACTCCAGGGAGTCAATGGGTTGAAAAATCTTCCTAATACTCTCTCCCTGATGAAGGTAATGGACTCTAAGTTTTGGCCCAGAGAGCATATACATGTAAATTTGACCTCTTAACCATGGACTTTCTTCTTCTTCTAATTTTCATATTTATTTCTATTATGTTATCAGGTTAAACTAGTTTTATTTAGGTTTAGTCTTAACCCTTCAACCCCTAACATCATCAGGTATATTCTCCATACTGTTTTCCAGTTACCTATGGTATTGACAGGGAGAATTTGTCTAACGATCAAGAGCTTCTTTAGTTGGTGATCATTTGCTTTATTCTTGTGGCCTTAATGACTGATTCAAGGGTGATATTGTAAGGAGAAATTAGATGCTGGTCACTCTTAGAGGTTAGAGGGTTAAGAGGAACAACAGAACATCCTGATAAGAATCATGTGTAAAATGAACAGATACAGATAAAAATGAAGATCAATTTAATGTAATCCTGCTGAGTTCATCAGGTTTTTTAAAAAGTAAGGAAAAAATGGTTACTTGCCCCTTAGAAAAAATCACCTTCAATCTGTGAGCATTTAATGTCTGCTGAAACAATGATTGTTAAGTTATTTCTCATCATGTATAGAGGGTCACAGAGCAAAGTTTATTGATACAAATGAGTTTGTTAATTATAAAAATCTGATTGCAACGTAATGGTACTTTGTGGCTTTGATAAGATAATTAGTGATCTGAGAAGTGATTTTCAAATATTGATGAAGGGTTATTGTCTGAAAAAGCTCAACCATTTGTGTCAAAATATTTCCTAACCCTCTCACCCATGAAAACAGAAGGGAATTGAATCCTTGAAATTTAACCTTTCTCTCACTCTTTCCCACACACAGGGTGCTTTGGCATAGATGATCCTTTGTGAGGAGGACGCTTTTCACAAATAAACCGTGCACATAGCCATGCCTTCCGACCAGTTCCTTGAAATTCCCAGTTTGTGGAATATCTCAGTTCGAAATCTAAAATGATGTTAAAATACTGGCGGAGTCTCATTTTTGAGTTTTTTTTTCATATAGGAAAAAAACTTTAAGTCAGTGTATAGAGTGGTGTTGCCTCCATCACTAAAGATCGTCACATTAGGACATGTACATTTATCTCTCACCAATCATATTGCCGCATTATGGCTTTTTTTATCTCGGACCAATCATATCACAGCATTTAGATATCTTGTACCAATTAAAGCGTTGGGGTACTGCTTTCTTGCCAATGATTTCATGTAAGAAGGGGGCCACGCACAAAGAATTACATCGACCAAACATTTTGGGTTCATTTGGTAAGTGTAATGGATTATGGCCTTCGTGAGAGCCTCGTCGATTAAGGTCGAGATTTGTCGGGATAAGAAAGGTTAGCAGGTAATTTTTTGTATTATTTTTAAGTTGAAACGTGTTTTGTTTAGCGCTCCTTTTCTGACGGTGGAATGGCAGTAAGCGTAGTCTTCTTTGCAACCTTTTTATGGTCTCGTTAGTCTGATCACACTACATGCTCCCTACTCAGTGGGATAGGGAGGGAATGTAAGACCAGACCAAATAAGGGCTGCAAATGAGACAACAGTAAGCGTGGAACCAATGCTAATTATTTTCACTTAGATGTATTCAGACAACAGAGACAGTTGACACTATTTTACTTTCACGAAAAATGTTACAATTTCGGCTACACAAAGTATCTCACATCAACCCATTGTCCAAAAAAAATAGCATGCCTATGTTTGACATAGTTATAGTGCTTGATGATCGCGTTCGCGTGCCACGGGAGAATTGAAAACCAGATCATGGTTCTATAAATCAACGATTAATTTTGAGTTTTGACGAGACCTTGCCAATACTCTTCCATTTTTTAACATTAAGATAACTTTCTGCGGTCAAATTTCGTGTCCCAACTTATATTAGTTCCCTTTTGGTATACGTAAAAACGTGCTTGACTAAAGAAAAAAATGTAAATTGTCTACGTAAAGTAATATCAGTGTTCATTTAAAGACAATGTGCAGGAAGAAGAATCTTTTCTACAGGATCAGTCCTTACTCTGTTCCTTCTCTGCCTCGTTGTTGTCCTCTTTGAGTTCTTCGTTACTTAAAAAAAAACATTATACATTTGTCACTTTTTAAACTTTAAAGCATACATAACAGATTTCCTATAAAATAAAATTACTTTCTTCTTCATTGTCATTGGTTGTGATTTTTCAAACTTTCTAAATTTTTGTCGAACATACCATGTTTTTATGCGAAAGTAACTTTTAAATTATCATTTAGTCGTTACTGTGTTTTTACAAAATAGAGTTAACTTTTAGAGTTGGCTTAAGATTCTAAGACTACCTTCATTGTCATAGCGTCTAGCATCGTATCGACTTTGAACTATTATTTCTGAATATCTTCCATACAAAAGAAACTCTAATTCCAGGCGAATTCCAGAAAGCAATTCATTAAAATCTTCCGGTTCCGAACAGTAGATAAAATAATCTTTTCCTTGATATTTTATGGAAGAAAGACTTAGACAAAAAACGAACAAACAAAAAAAGTTGGTCAACTGAACAATTTTAGTGTACTAATCGGTTTATTATAGGTAATTGATTATTTTGGTCAGACCTACCGTTTTTTCATAAAATCAAATGTCACGTTATCCCCCATAAGCACAAACGGAGCCCATTGGGAAGGTTTGGGAAAGCCGTTGCTTCTCAACCATTGAACGGCCTGGTGAAGAGATTCACTAGCACTTTCTCCACGAACAAGGTGTTCATAGAAATGTTTCATGAGCTTAGCCGTTGCTTCGTCTTCTATAGCCCACGATGCAACCAACACTGAACGTGCACCGGATACTAAGAAAGCTCGAGCAATTCCAATAATTCCTTCCTTTTTTACCAGTCCACGCCCACTGTGACAACAACTGAGTACTACAAGTTTGGCTCGCACTTGTATTCCTTGAATGTCAGACATTGTCAGGAGGTAGTCTTCCTCTTGGGGAATACCGTCAGTGGCAGATTGAGGAGAGAGGGCAATCTCTCCTCTTTCAGCATTTCCATGTGCAGCAAGATGTATCAGACTCACCGAAGGTATCGCTTGAAGTACCGCCTGCTTTGTCGCGCGACTTCCTGACAAAGGCTGAACTCCAAGCAGTTGACCAACCATCTCTGCTTCCTTATTTGCATGGAACAATGCTGTAATGTTAGTGACAACACCATTGTAATGCACTTTGCCAACCGTAGGATCACCCACAACCAGTGCGCCAGTTAGACTGTGATAGTCCGCTGGACATTCTTGGATGAGCCGCAGAGTCGTCAGAGAGGGGATGATGCGTATTCTGTACTTCTCCGATAAATACTTTCCGGCTGGTTCATCACGCAAGACAGCAAATGGGACTCGGTACAAGAATCGATCGGGCACAATGACGATTTCAGGCTCAGTAAGTAAATCTGCCACAGGTGCGACGATCCATTTGTAGCACAATTGATGAGTTCTTTCGCTATCTTTAGTTTCGTCACCTCGCAAATTTTCCCGGCTCTCTTCATGAAGAGATGTTGTCACGTTGTCATTTAATGATCGATCTTCGCAGTTTGCTTCGGGTAAAACGCCAAAGCCGGCGGCGCTCTTTTTGAAAACTCCTCCCACATCGCAGACTTGCTCAGCAATAAGAGTGTCTATATCCACTTCATCTGTTGCTCGAAAGAAAATGTCTCCATTTCCTTTCAATACCCAGAGAAGAACTTGCCGCTCTCGATACGAAACATATAAAAAAACACAGTTACTTTCCGTTTTCACGCTCTTTTCAATCCCAGACCATGATTGTGGATCAGTTGTGAAGTGGCTTTCCAGGGAGTACTTGTCTGCCATGAATCCTGCAAGGACTCTTGCTCGTCCCAGCCCCTCAGCATAGAGAGCATCTCGAAATTTTCCAGTACGGCAGAGCAAGTCAGTGAGTAACTGGTAGGGAGAAGTTCCGCATTCCTCTAACAGAGAAATTTCAAATTCACTGTTTCCTTTCAGCAAACTTCTGATTTGCTCATATTTTCCGATACATTGAATTGCCTTTACAAGCTCTGACTGTGATACTTTTAACTGTGTAATACTTAGAAGACTTTGAAACTCAGTCATTTTATGTCCAAGTTGGCTGCTTATGGAACAAGCTTTCTCTAAGTAATCTTCAGCCTTGCCACTTTCACCAAGCAATCGGAATAGATTTCCAAGGCTTAGGTAAATTTTTGCTTCGTGCTCTCTAATGCCACATTCTCTGCTGATGGTAAGCGCCTTCTCATAATGTTCTTTTGCCTTCTGATAGTCATTCACAGAAGCATAGACAGCTGCCAAAGTTGTACTAGCTTGGGTTTCTAGATCTCTGTCACCAATTGCTAAACTGACGCCGACTGCTTTGTCCAAATGTTCCTTAGCTTGCAGATTTTTTCCAAGCATAAAATAAACACATCCAAAACTCGAGAATGTCGAACCTTCTCCTTTTCTGTCACCAATTTCTATTGCGATGGCTAGTGCTTTCTTGTGATATTCTTTAGCCTTCTGATATTCGCCGAGGGATTGAAACATAGCTCCAAGGTTCCCGTAGCTTGTTCCTTCTCCTCGTTTGTCGCCAATTTCTATCGCGATGGCAAGTGCTTTCTCGTGATATTCATTAGCCTTCTGATATTCGCTAAGGTAATAAAACGCAGCCCCGAGGTTCCCGTTCATTCTTCCTTCTCCTCGTCTGTCGCCAATTTCTATTGCGACGGCAAGTGCTTCCCCGTAATATTCTTCAGCCTTCTGATATTCGCCACGGGAAACAAACACAGCTCCGAGGTTCCCGTATCCCGTTTCTTCTCCTCGTTTGTCGCCAGCTTCTATCGCAATGGCAAGTGCCTTTTCGTGATATTCTTTAGCCTTCTGATATTTGCTGAGGGAATGAAACACATCCCCGAGGTTCCCGTACGTTGTTCCTTCTCCTCATCTGTCGCCAATTTCTATTGCGATGGCAAGTGCTTCCTCGTAATATTCTTTAGCCTTCTGATATTTGCCAAGGGAATGAAACACAGCTCCAAGGTTTCCGTAACTTGTTCCTTCTCCTCGTTTGTCGCCAATTTCTATCGCGATGGCAATTGCTTCTTCGAAATATTCTTTAGCCTTCTGATATTCGCCACAGGAATCAAACACAGCTCCGAGGTTCCCGTAACTTGTTCCTTCTCCTCGTTTGTTGCCAGTTTCTATCGCGATGGCAAGTGCTTTCTCGTGATATTCTTTAGCCTTCTGATATTCGCCGAGGGAATTAAACACAACCCCGAGGTTCCCGTTGCTTGTTCCTTCTCCTAGTTTGTGGCCAATTTCTATCGCGATGGCACGTGCTTTTTCGTGATATTCTTTAGCCTTCTGATATTCGCCGAGGGAATTGAACACAACCCCGAGGTTCCCGTTGCTTGTTCCTTCTCCCCGCTTGTGGCCAATTTCTATTGCGATGGCAAGTGCTTTTTCTTGATATTCTTTAGCCTTCTGATGTTCGCTAAGGAAATGAAACACAGCCCCGAGGTTCCCGTTTATTGTTCTTTCTCCTCGTCTGTCGCCAATTTCTATTGCGATGGCAAGTGCTTCCTCGTAATATTCTTTAGCCTTTTGATATTCGCCGAGGGAATCAAACGCAGCTCCGAGGTTCCCGTAGCTTCTTCCTTCTTCTCGTTTGTGGCCAATTTCTATCGCGATGGCAAGTGCTTTCTCGTGATATTCTGTAGCCATCTGATATTCGCCGAGGGAATCAAACACAATCCCGAGGTTCCCGTTCATTGTTCCTTCTCCTCGTCTGTCGCCAATTTCTATTGCGATGGCAAGTGCTTTCTCGTAATATTCTTTAGCCTTTTGATATTCGCCGAGGGAATGAAACACAGCTCCAAGTTTCTCGTTGCTGGTTCCTTCTCCTAGTTTGTGGCCAATTTCTATCGCGATGGCAAGTGCTTTCTCGTGATATTCTTTAGCCTTCTGATATTCGCCGAGGGAATCAAACACAACCCCGAGGTTCCCGTTCATTGTTCCTTCTCCTTGTCTGTCGCCAATTTCTATTGCGATCGCAAGTGTTTTCTCGTAATATTCTTTAGCCTTCTGATATTCGCTACAGGAATCAAACACAGCTCCGAGGTTCCCGTAGCTTCTTCCTTCACCTCGTTTGTGGCCAATTTCTATCGCGATGGCAAGTGCTTTCTCGTGATATTCTTTAGCCTTCTGATATTCGCCGAGGGAATGAAACACTGTTCCGAGGTTCCCGTAGCTTCTTCCTTCTTCTTGTTTGTGGCCAATTTCTATCGCGATGGTAAGTGCTTTCTCGTGATATTCTTTAGCCTTCTGATATTCGCCGAGGCAATCAAACACAACCCCGAGGTTCCCGTTCATTGTTCCTTCTCCTCGTCTGTCGCCAATTTCTATTGCGATGGCAAGTGCTTTCTCGTGATATTCTTTAGCCTTCTGATATTCGCCGAGGGAATGAAACACAGCTCCAAGGTGTTCGTTGTTTGTTCCTTCTCCTGGTTTGTGGCCAATTTCTACAGCGATGGCAAGTGCTTTCTCGAGATATTCTTTAGCTTTCTTGTATTCGCCACGGGAATGAAACATAACTCCGAGGTTCTCGTTGCTCGTTCTTTCTCCTTGTTTGTCGCCAATTTCTATCGCAATGGCAAGTGCTTTTTCGTGATATTCTTTAGCCTTCTGATATTCGAAAAGAGAATTAAAAATAGCTCCGAGGTTCATGTTAATTGTTTCTTCTTTTTGTCTGTTGCCAATTTCTATCACGATGGCAAGTGCTTTATCGTAATATTCTTTAGCCCTCTGATATTTGCCAAGGGAATTAAACACAGCCCCGAGGTTCTCGTATTTTGTTCCTTCTCCTCGTCTGTCACCAATTTCTATTGCGATGGCAAGTGCTTTTTCGTAATATTCTTTAGCCTTCTGATATTTGTCAAGGGAATGAAACACAGTTCCAAGGTTCCCGTATCCCGTTCCTTCTCCCCGTTTGTCGTCAACTTCTATCGCGATGGCAAGTGCTTTTTCATGATATTCTTTAGCCTTCTGATATTCGCCACGGGAATGAAACATTACTCCGAGGTTCCCGTATCCCGTTCCTTCTCCCCGTTTGTCACCAACTTCTATCACGATGGCAAGTGCTTTTTCGTGATATTCTTTAGCCTTCTGATATTTGCCAAGGGAATGAAACACAGCCCCGAGGTTCCCGTTTATTGTTCCTTCTCCTCGTCTGTCGCCAATTTCTATTGCAATGGCAAGTGCATTCTCGTAATATTCTTTAGCCTTCTGATATTCGCCACGGGAATCAAACACAGCTCCGAGGTTCCCGTGTCCCGTTCCTTCTCCCTGTTTGTCGCCAACTTCTATCGCGATGGCAAGTGCTTTTTCGTGATATTCTTTAGCCTTCTGATATTTGTCAAGGGAATGAAACACAGCTCCAAGGTTCCCGTATCGCGTTCCTTCTCCCCGTTTGTCACCAATTTCTATCGCGATGGCAAGTGCTTTTTCGTAATATTCTTTAGCCTTCTGATATTTGCCAAGGGAATGAAACACAGCCCCGAGGTTCCCGTTCATTGTTCCTTCTCCTCGTCTGTGGCCAATTTCTATTGCGATGGCAAGTGCTTTCTCGTGATATTCTTTAGCCTTCTGATATTCGCCACGGGAATCAAACACAGCTCCGAGGTTCCCGTATCCCATTCCTTCTCCCCGTTTGTCGCCAACTTCTATCGCTATGGCAAGTGCTTTCTCGTGATATTCTTTAGCCTTCTGATATTTGTCAAGGGAATGAAACACAGCCCCGAGGTTCTTGTTCATTCTTCCTTCTCCTCGTCTGTCACCAATTTCTATTGCGATGGCAAGTGCATTCTCGTAATATTCTTTAGCCTTCTGATATTCGCCACGGGAATCAAACTTAGCTCCGAGGTTCCCGTATCCCATTCCTTCTCCCCGTTTGTCGCCAACTTCTATCGCGATGGCAAGTGCTTTCTGGTGGTATTTTTCTGCGTTCTGCATTTCCCTTAGGAAATAACATACATTTCCAAGTCTTCCATGAGCCACAGCTTCTCCTTTTTTGTGACCAATATTTTTCCAGATGGCGAGTGCGCTTTTAAAAAGTTCCTTTGCTTCTACAAACCGGCTTTGTGCTTCATATTTGTCTCCCAGTTGTGTTGTTAGTATTCCAACGTTGAGGAGCGTTTCAAGAAGTTTGCGGTAAGCAAAGATGGTGTAGTAAGTATGGAATATTACATCGGAGATATCAAGCTGAATACCAGTGTCAAGGTTTTGAAGTAGAGTTGTACATTCATTACATAGCTCAGTCGCTTGTAGGCCACGATCGGTGTTAAGAAGAAATATGCAGACATCTAAAGCTATCTGGACTGACTTTAGGGTTTCTGCAGCGTTATTCATTACGGTTCTTTCCTGTTTGTTGTCGTGGGAAAGAATAAACAAAAAAAGTGAAACTGATAAATCTTGAAGCACTTTTGCTGTTTCTAGGGAAGTTTTCGTTTGTTCCTTTTCATAAATGTCTGAGTGCAACATTCCTTTTCAATCTTTTATCCAAACTAATCCCAATTGCATCAGCTGGGTTGAATTCAAATAATTGTGTAGCAGATTTAGATATAGCTATCAAAAAAGTCTCACCAATAGAGCAACGGTTAATTTACCAATTGTGTTACAATTGTTGTCTTCAGCTTATTACATGCTACCCAATTGGTCATTTCTGAATCTGCTCGCAATTTACTGCTTGAAAATAACTTTCCCTGGGGGTGTTACAATAAGCGGTAAATGTTGGCAAACATTTGACTTCAACTCAAAGCATGTATATTGAATTCCTGTATATTGAACAAACGATAGGTAACATTTTGAACTGCTGTTGATCATACGACGATAGGAAGGTTAGGATGATACGATTTTGGCTGGCGCCTTCCACGCGTTGCGAGCACATCGCGCGTGTGTTCGCCACATTTACGCCTCCGAAACTCGCTTAGCTGCCTTACAGTTGAAACAGCAGAGAATTTTTTTTATAACACCTTTAGTTAAGGCAGTAAGTTTTCTCGCACCTTTTGCTTTAAATAATGGCATTTATGTTAGTCGTACGTTTCACTTTTGGAGGAAATATTTTGACCTTTCACAAAAAAAATAATTCCTGTCATTTCAATCAGGAGATACGATGCAAGCACAAGTGGTCCCTTAGTTTATAAAGGAGGTTTTTCTTCCCTCCTCATCTTGTACACACGCCTGTCAATCATGCGCGCCCTTTTCACTCGCTTCAGCTCAGTGAGCAGCTGAAATCCGAAAGTTCTTTTCGGATTTATAGATCAACATTGAAGAATGTTTGAGTGAATATAGTGCATTTCAACCTTCAACAACTGAAATATTAAAATCGATGAGATGTTTCCTTTTTTTCGGTATTCTTTCATCATATTTGTCCAAATAAAAATTATATCAAGATAAGAAAAAGTATATTCCCTTTTACCCATGTTCATGTTTGTTATCACAGTTAGAAGGGTCAACTTGGGGAAAGTAGGTTTTCTTGTTTGAACTGTTTTGGTGATGAACTTTGAACTCTTGTAGTCACGCAGAACTTTTAATCATATTTAATATTTCTGTATTTGATTGCAGTATCGTGCGAAAACTGTCAAACTGACTTTGAAAAAGAGGGTGCTAAGGGGTTTACACTTGAAGCGTGATTAAGGCCAAAATAAGTATGTGAGGCGTGAATTTTACAGAAAGGCGAACGTGATTGGTAAATCCATGATCTAGTGTAAAGCGTGACTGGCCTCCTGAAATATACGTGACTCGTGAATTTCATCTTTCATTTCGTGGAAACCTCAAGTTTTTCCAGAAACCTTGTACACATGAAGAGAGATTTGAAGTTTTTCCTTTAAATACGTGAAGCGTGAATTTTTCTAAAATTCGTGTATGAAACAGGATCAGGATCCCCTCCGTTTACTACCATCCAAAAATCAGGCTTTTACTCAACCTGCAGAGCAGACGTAATTTTGGCGAGCGAGTGCTCAGTATTTCTTAACAAAAATTTTGTCCGCCATCTTTGATTTTAACGGCAGTGGAAGGCTAGGGAGAGAAAGAAATTTATACCAAGGGGGCAGTCGACGATCAAAAATAAGGAGAGGGGTGGGGTGGGGCAAATATTAACTCGTATTTGCGTCAGTAGAGAACGTTTTGGTCAAGCCATTTATTTCGTTAATAAAAAAATAAAAAAAATTTAAAAAAAAAACAGCCTCTCCGTTTCACTAGAGTATTCTGGTTTGCATCAAACAAATTATGGCGGGTAAACCTTCGAGTGCAGTTGTTTGTTACTTCAAAGTGTCGTTTCGATTAAATGAAAGAAAAATTGTCAAATAGATTAACGGCAGCTATACTCAAGGATTGTAGATTGAAAAATATCGAGAACAGTAAATATCAGCTCATATTTGCGACCGCGGAGGAGGTTTTGTCGAAGCCATTTCTTTCCTGGCTGAAAAAAAAACTGCCCACCGTTTTACTCATCGGCGCTACGTATCTTAGCTTTTGTCGGAAGACAGTGCTTGCGGTTTTTAATTTGACTTATTTTGATTGGTTACTTGCTCCTTTCCGGAAATACAGTGATGTGCAACCAATCAGAGGGTGTTTTACTTTTCAACAGCCTCTTCCCACAAGCGTTTTCTCGCCCATCCTCTGCCCCCAACCCTTACCGTCCACTCTAACTTTAAATCAAACATGGACGGTCGGATAAATGATCGCGAGCTTATAACATTAGCTCGCACTAATAACGCCTACACTGCAGGCTAGGTCTTACTCTGCTCTAATTTTCATTATTGTTTGATTCAGAATCCCACCAAATGAAATCTGCACGACGTAGATTTTGCTTTGTTACGTTGCAGAAAAATTTGAAGGACATAGAGCCAACGGAAAAAAATTACATTCTACAACCAAACGAATTAAGAAACCATTCACCCGTGTCCAGATGAATAGATTTGTGTCGGTATTTCTAACTGTGTGTCCCATTAAGATAAAGCCTGTTTGTCTGTTTTACTGAAACTCGTTTTATTAACTCGAGATATATGAAATTAAAACATATAAATGTTTTCAATGATTACTCGACAGTTATTTTCAAAACTGAAAAGATTTCAATGCAGCATAAAATTGGAGCAAAGATTCTACCCAGTGTTTAAACCGCGCACTCGTTATCAAAACGCTTTATTTTTCAGACAAAGGAAAATCTTTCCATTTCATTCAATTACATTCGCGTTGCTTCAGTTATTCATCTAACAACTTCTCCAGATGTTTCGTTTGGTAAAATAATAATGTGGATTTAATTCATAGAAAATGAAACTAAGGAAATTAAAAAAAACAACAACAACAACAACAGCTCACCTTTGAAAACAGGATATGCCTTCTTTTGTTAGATCCTGATTGTGTGAGTTATGGAAACAAAAGAAAGAAAATGAAATAAGACTTTCCCAGTCAAACAAATGTAAATGCCAATAATTGATGTTAGAATGTTTTACTCACACAGTTGGTAATAAAAAATCATCGAAAAAAACATCTAAGATGGAAGAAAAAGAGTTTCTCAGGTTGTTCATAAGATTCATTACTTGACATACGGGATCCTCTTATTTTACATCATCACAGAAATGATGAATATGTAGCTTCTCCTTACAATGTCAATATATTATACAGCAATCAAGTAATGAGAGTGAACAGGCTCATCATTTAGAGGGCGTTTTCTCTATCATTAGCAAGTTTCAATCCTGAACATTTTAGCGCATAATATTCCTGAAATAAATAATTAGCCGCTTAAAACGAAATGATCTCTGGATAGCAAGGAGACCAAATTCAAGAAAGCGATTTCATATTTTCTCTACAAAGCAACGAAGAATGCAAAGCGCTAGTTTAGATGGAATATAAAAATTATCGCTAAAAATAATCATCGCAAAAACAAAGAAGAATGGAATTTGAATTACAACTTGACCATAAGATATCTCAATAAATGTTGGAGCTCGCATGTCATTGATAAGAGTTTGTTGGTTTAAATTGCGCTTTGTCCGATTTTTCTAAACCTCGCAGAAGTGAGAAACATATTCCTTGCCTTTCCAATAATAACATATTCAGTGAACAAGCGGCGAGAAAACGTAAAAGCTTAGGGCGTTCTCTTAACACAGCACCAAACTCTCCGCCCTACAGACTAACAAGGTAATGTGAGGGAGCTAGAAGGAAGAATTGCTGAGTAGATAATAAATTGAAAGGGTTGAGGTGACGCAGACCTTAAACACTCTCCAATCAAGTAAAAAAAAACTATTCGAATTTGGTAGGTCTTCACAATGAACTTGATTTCTGTTGCGCCTGATTTGAGGCGGCGAAGACGCTAAAAGAAAAAAATAGGAAAAAGAATGCAAGCTAATTTCTTGTTTATTTTTGTTACTTACCCTTGAACAAGGCAGTGTGCCTTGTTTATTCTGATCGTATAACTGAGGAAGACGAGAGTAAGAAACTGAAATTACGCTTCCCCTGCAAAACAGAGATGGAGGTTAATAAACAGTGTTAAAAAAAGTAACAGCTTAATCGGTTAAAATTGCTTGGAATTCTTGAAATTCAACGTGGAA